>NC_074675.1:27149367-27192416 GCF_029448725.1 Salvelinus fontinalis | reverse complement strand
TGTAACGACCTGGGTGTCGGTGGGGTGTGAAATCAGACGCAGGAACAGCAGAGCTTCAATGCGGTGATATTTAATGCCTAACCGGCAAACCAAAATGTCCAACACGGACTTACTGGGTGTCACAAACACCTGTCTTCTAACACGGGAGACAAACCCAGTACACAATACAAAACCCACTCCCGAAATCCACAGCAACAGACGAACAATCCCGCACAAAGAAGCATACAATCTGGATGGCTAATAAAGCCACACTAATTGCCAATTACCCCAAACCAGGTGATACAAATAAACACATAAGGAGGGGGAGGAAAAAGAGTCAGTGGCAGCTAGTAGGCCGGTGACGACGACCGCCGAACGCCACCCGAACGGGAAGGAGAGCCTGCCTCGGTTGAAGTCGTGACATGTGCTTTATTAATAAACAATTTTCTATCCACCAGATGGTATGAGTGCTTTCTTACAGTAAATAGATATTGTCATCATCATCAACTTTTCCATACAACCTCATTTGGTCAAACCTCCTTTCAGCCTAGTAATGATCTCGCTCTCCACAACGTGTGAGTTAAAGGGCAATCTGCTATTTCTACATACATTTTTGGACTTAATTATATCTACCCATTGAATCCTGAGAAATAGAACATAAATGCCCCATGAGCAAAGTTGAAAAGCCGTACCCCATCAGCTGAAGACCCATTGAGATGTTCAGAATGACTTTTGGGGGAAAAGTGTACCTGAAAAGAACAGTTCTTCTCAGTTTTATGATGTCATATACTCTGCAGGAGTTCTGAGGAGCTAGTAACCTACGTATGAATGACTACCAGTTCTCCCATATTGCCTCCTCATTCTATAGACAGGTCATAACGATTAATGACATTAGTGGTGTATGACTCTGACTGATATTTTCAGTGTCCCTGCATGGTCCGGAAGGTCACTGTTCCAGTTAGGGGGTTTCTGTGTCTATGTGTTAATGTCTAAGTGGTCAGACAGACAACTAGCAGCCAGGTCATTGTCACTGCTCCTGAGAAACAGTCACAGGAAGTGACATCACCACAAGCTGTTATATGAAACGTAGAAGGGGGGCCTCTATCAGTAACCTGGGACCCCCTACCTTCCCAAAAAGTTGGCAGGTGTTTCATGTCCCTCAGTCACACTGACCTATGAGCATGCAGAAGAAGTCATGCAAACACTTCTGCAGGTAAATGAAGCCAAGAGGGAACTGCACAGACACT
Source organism: Salvelinus fontinalis (assembly GCF_029448725.1). NCBI lineage: Eukaryota > Metazoa > Chordata > Actinopteri > Salmoniformes > Salmonidae > Salvelinus > Salvelinus fontinalis. Next base: position 27,191,190 of record NC_074675.1, on the reverse strand, counting down.
GTTATGACATTTTTGCTCTCTCTCGCTCGCTCTCTCAACCCCCCCCCCCTCTCCCCCCTCTCTCTCTCTCTGTCTTTCTCTCTCTTCTCCCGAGCCCTCTATCTAGCTCCTTCCTCTTTCTCTGCAACATTGAATGGTCTGCTCATAAAGTAACAAAGCTACCGGTATCTGTGAAACATCATGACCATTAACCACACAACCAGCAGCAGCTAGGAAAAACATGCTCCAAAACCACCACCATCAGACTAATCAACACAGTGACAGAACCCAAACACACCCACGCCTCATCTTCTAACTCTCAAGCTGAGTGAAGAGGTAGAATGTGACTTATTTTTCAGCTAACATACAGGAATTATTTTATAGAACAGCAGCCCTCATCAAAAGGAAGTCTCGGCTCTTTCTCCTCTCTGCTCTAGCTTCTCTGTGTGTTTTGGATAGTCAACTGCTAGCTACCAGTGACAGTGAAAGACAAGGACATACAGCCAGAGGAAACAGCCAACGCCTTTAAGAGATGTCTGGTGGTCCCATCTCCTGCTTCTCCAAACAGGGAATACTACTTCTCCTACTCTCCAACCTCCACTATGGTAAGTTCTGTAACTATTCTTATTTATTTCAACATTTTAAACACAGTAGAACCATCAACGAGGATGACACAAACAAGTTTAAAAACGTATCCCCATTGTGGTCCTCTTGAATATACAATAAAACAAAAATACAGTGTACACAAGATAACATGAAAACAAAATACATCTCAAATACATCTCATGAATAGAGAGGAACCCGTAAAAGGAATCAAATAGATTACCAAGTAACGTTCATTGAAACAATTATACTTGCATATATTTAAGCTTTTTGCACGTAAACCATTTCTTAAGATTTATCTTAAAACTCCCTAGTGTATTGATAGGTACACCATTCCATTCCTCTGCACCAGTGTTAAGGAAAGAGCTTTTTCCAGCCATGCTCCTATAGAGCTGTGGTCTCATATTGGCAACACTGGCTCTGGTGTGATGCTATGAGAGTCTCCAATGAAATTAAAATAACCAGACAGGTAACTGGGGGAAAGGTCATGTATCTCTTTAAAAACCATCAACAGTTTAATCTGCTCCACCACCAGATCAACTGGAAACCAGTTCAGTTCCCTGAAATGATTAGGACCAACGTGTGTCCCTATGGCTGAGCTTGAGTATAATTCTCATTAGTTTGTTTTGGGCCATTTGAAGTTTGTCCTTCAGATTTTTTGTTATGCCACTGAACCATGAGATACAATCATATTCATAGTGGCCCTGTATCAGAGATGTTGCCAGGGTCCTATCCAGGAACTTGGCTACCTTTGCCAGGAACTTGGTCCTGGAGTGAACATTCCCAGTTCGCATGTCATGTGTTAGTCCCAGTTCACGTCCCAATGAATGTAACAGAGCATTTTTCCTTCACCGCTACGCCATTAAACTTGACCGAGAAGTTGGAGAGTTTCTCACTTTGTGTTAGGAACCAAACAGGATACATTCTGTCTTGCCTAAATGGATAACCACTTACTGACTTTAGTCAGTTGGCTGCTTAGGGTCTTTTCAACGGTCTCCTTATTCTAATGTGAAACCAAGAGGGTAGAATCATCCCCAAACAGGATCTATTGCATGTGCTTGCTTGCATGATAAAGTAAGGAAAACCATCAGCTTTCTCTAACTTCCTTGTTGGTTTTTACATGGTGTGTGTTGACTGTAAGAATGCCTTGTCATCAGTGATTGGTTGGATATCTCGAACCATTTGCTTTATTACTGTTTGACAACACCTACATAATACCTATATTCAGGAACATAACATGATGTATTGATTCTGCAGGAAACCCAAATTGGTCTACACGGACAAGTTCTGGCCTGGTTTAGATCTTATGACCCTGTGCCTAAAGGCTGTCATTCATTACATTTAAGGTCATATGGGACAGTATCAAATTATTGTTTCTATTACATAATATGATACATTGCCAGACTAGGATAACTGCAGTTATGTCTTAAATTCTTCAATGAACTGTAACTGTATTTAGTCTTAATTCATGACTGACATTTTTTTTATAAGGGTTTATAAAACATTACTTAAGACTGATATGTAATTATAATGTTGCCCATGCAGTATATGATGCATTTCTGGTGAATAATTACACAGTAAACACAGTGGTATTTGTACTTGTGAGCTGAGGAGGGGTTATCAGATCCACCCCCACTTCTCTTTTCCTGTCATCTCATCCTGTTCTACTGAATGTGGGGGAGGAGTGGACTTTAATGAAGTAAAATAGGACCCACACACTCAGATACATAAAGATATAAAGTGAAAATATGCTAAGTTCCACGTACAGCATAAAAGAATCCTGGAAATTATAAATCCAATCCATTATTATCTATTATTGATTAGGTAGGACTTTGCATTGTAGTGTATTATTGTGTAATTATTAATGTAGGCACACAAGTATTACAGTCACACTGTAACAAGTATTAGAGTGTAACAATGAGTAATTACATCACTTGCTACATCGTACTTACATGAATAATTATACAGTAATAAGATCATTGTAATATAGTGTGCAACCATTGACTGATGTCAGAATTTTTTATTTTTTATTTCACCTTTATAACGTATTTATTTGTGTGTTTCAGGTGTAGGTGTTCCTCTGATCATCAACAAGAGAGTGGGGGACTCCGTGGAGCTGCTGGCAGGCATAGAGAATGGACATTTGAAATCCTTGGTGTGGAAGTATATGGGAAAGGAAATTGCAGAATTCAACTCAGAAGTTGTATATTCACCTGGATCCCAGTTTGAGGGGAGACTAAAGATGAACACTAAAAACTTTAGTTTAACAGTCAGAGAGCTGACACTGCAAGACTCAGGGGATTTTCTACTTACAGGCGAAGGGGATAAAGGTCAGATTGACAGTAAGACCATCACTCTGAAGGTCCACGGTAGGCTGTTTTCATCTTTTTGCATCCTATTTTAAATATCATTCTAATTTATATCCATAACCATGGATGATGATCTTTAAACTACAACACAGGTTTTGTGGTTTTATACTGACCTGACTCACCATGCTTTGTTAAATATCCATCACATTTTCAAGTCATCTATCTCCTGGTGGTATGGCTATGGTAGGGTTCATTTAGAAGACTGATTATGAGTCTTCATCTCTCTCCTGGTTGGTCAGAGCCTATATCTAAGGTGGCGATCCAGACAGACATCAAACTATTGGCCAACCACTCCTGTACGATACGGCTGGTGTGCAACGTGTCCTGCTACCACAACATTACTTACACCTGGGAGAGAGACAATGAGATCTACGGGGATGCCCAGCAGATTTACTTCTCTCTCTCACCAGCCGAGAGAAACATCAGTGTAAAGTGCAACGCCACCAACCTAGTCAGTTGGAAAACTGCCTCTGCAACAGTAAAGTGCAGTAATGACACAACCACCCCAGGTACCTAGATATCATAATAATCCCTTCCATACACTTTTCAGTGTGCTTATACGATAATGTTGAACGCAATGTGATTACATTGGATGTACTGTACATTGATATAGAGCCATTCAGTCTTTATCATATTGTATAGTCTAATCATGTGTTTTGTAGAATATGTGACAGGACTGGCGTGGTATACCATCTACATTGGAGTAACAGTGGGAGGTGCTGTGGTGCTGATCCTCACTGTAGCTGTGGTAGTGTGCTACTGCAGGGGCCGAAATAACACAGGTATGTACAGCTTAGGGGCCTCCACTATACTTAAGGTGACATTTCTGTTGGTTCTAGAAGTATTCTTCAGCTGATATGATTTTGGGGGGGATTTGCTAGAAATTAGAAAAAGAGTGAGACCCCTCATTAATTCCTGGGTATGTTTGTTGATATTCTGTATGAAATGTTTCTGATTGGTTGATATTTTGTTCTTATAAAAATCACAGAAGATCTAACTGACAACACAATATATGCTGATGTTATGGACAACACAAGAAGTAGAGATGTAAGTATGCATTGTCATTATTATGTATCTGAGTGTGTGAAGCTGTATTTACTGTATTGTAATGGGCTGTATTTTGATTCCAGACAAGATCAAACAGTCAGGTAAACCCAATATCCATCTATGAAACTGTCAGTGATCTGGTTATCCCAAGATTGAACAAGGTAAGATATAAATGGTCATAATGGTAAAATGTCTGTGATTGAATGGAAGACTATGTAGTCTACTTTGAGAATAGTCTATACCTTTCTTGATGCTGAAACAGTTTCTTCTTGATTATCTGTCACATGTAGCCGCAGACTCTGTATGACAAGATTACATTTGGACGCCCAGAAGGCCCCCAGTCTCCCTACCAGGAAGTACTGTGAGCTGAACAGGATGAGGTCATAGGCTGGGCCTTCCATAGAACCCTCTGCATCCTCTGCATCTTACACGTGTATATTCTGTAGATAGGCCTAGATGTTACTGTTTAATTTCATCACAACCTACACTATTTGCTTTATTTCCTTCTCCCTTTGATGATTCTCATATATACGGTATATCATAATGCCTTATATCTTTCTTTGAAGGCCTAGTTACAGTTAGAAGATTCGGAAATGTGTAATAAGCAGTAGAAGGCGTGGTGATCAGACAAGCTCATATAAAAAAATTATATTTTCAAGATTAAAGAAAATTGTTTTAGATACTAGTATGACATTGATTAGTTAGGTTGATGTAGTCTTTTGCGTTAGGATTATGTGCTCGCCAGGCATCAATGAGGTTGTAATCAGAGAGTATATGCTTTAGAGCCTTGGTTGCGTGTTGATTGTAGATGATCTTATTTGATTTGTTCGCATGTCCAAAATGGCATTCATGTCTGTCCCAATAATCAGATGGAATTCCGTTCATTCTAAAAAAAATATGCTGTTCAGAGAATCAAAAAGAATTCTACCCTATTTGCATGCCTTGAGTGCTTTGCATTTAGAGTGAATTGTAATTAACACTCACGACTGTATTTGTTAGCAGCAGAGGCATGATTGTTTTATTGAATGGTTTTCAGTACTGTAGCCTTCACCAAGTGAATGTCTAAGTGGATATGTTATCTTTAAAATTAAACTCATTATGACAACACATTACATATATCATAAAGCCCCTGAGGGCCTAGTTACACCCTAACACACTGGTCTGAAACTCCTGGTTTAGTCAAATTATGCCGGCTTGCAAAGGGATGTGTCATTTCTATTAGAATCCAGTCAAAGTTAGGATATCCAACTATTTAACATTTCAGTCACATGCAACCTGCATTCAGAATGACTGTTGGGGTAGAGAAGATTGATTATTGAGACTACCTAACTCATATAAACTGGAACAAACATATCAGTAATGTGTGAAATAAGTCCAACTACTAACAGATTGGATTCGTTTAGAAAAATGTATGTTATCTATATTTGTTTTGCAGAAGATTAATCAACCAGTCATCGTACATGCAAATACACAGGTATTGAAAGAAACCATTCTGAAAATCAACCGCAAGAGATCATACTGGAATAATGATAATGATGATGATTGGTGTGTTTTTGAGTTGTTACATACATTTTGTATTTTACTCAACAAGCTTGTTCAAATACAACTGACTTCAAGCAGAGATGGTGATAAAAGACTCACACTTTGGCTCAAATTCTTGTCATTTTTAAGTCCACTCATCTTGTATAATAACGCTAATCAAGCAATTGGTTAAGTTTGGCTTTTTACAATGCACAGGGAATGAAATTCAAAGGCTGAGGAACTTCACATTAGGTCACTTGTTTGTCATAGTTGAGTGGTCATGGTTTGCTCTCTTCCTCTTTAGCAGTGTGGGTTTGTGAAGGAAGGCACTGTGTGAAGCTGCCGTTTCCCGCTGTGATCATAGAAAGACACATAGAGAATTGGTTGTAATCATATGCAAAAACCTGTGAAAACCTAGTTGCTGGGCTGATGAGGACACATGACAAGTTGTGCAGGGATGTATGTCCTTGTCAGAGAGAAGAATGACATTGTTCTTGCAGCATACATTTTCTGTAGTTCACTCATTAATTTCTCTTTTACATTCAATCTATCACTGTGATCAATACTTTCCTGGGTTATTACTTTGAACAGTTGACAGACTGTAACTCAAGAACATCTACATGCAGTTGACCTCCAAATAGCTACAACATAAATCAAATGATAAACATGCCATGACGTCAAACCTTTGACACCTCTCTTAGTGACGTTAAAGACTGTACTGAACATGTCAACATGACCAGGTATGATAAATATAATATTGACTTCACTTTTTGTACAACTATGTTTTATCCACTAAGTTTCTTCTCTGATACATACTATAGTTCTCTCTTCCTCCCACAAAAAGACCACAGATCTGATGTGTCCTTTTACTTTTACAGTAACAGGAAGTTGTGTAGAGATGAACATGACATCAGATGCTATTTTTTCTGTTTCTCTTTCAGCATCTGTACCTTTCTAATTCTGTCGAAGCCCCATTCGTGTCACAGCCACAGGAACTGTAGGGGTCCGGAAGACTTGCCAGAGACTTAGAATGGAGTACACTTTATGTGCAACTCTGCGATGATGATGATTAATGTATTTCTCTGGATTTTGAATATTTTTAGCTAACTATTTCCTTTATTGGACGAGAACATGTTTCATTCATAGAATATGAAGTATGTCATATATGCACAATAAATGTGGCAACTGATGATGATGTTGTTGGGTTACAATGTGTTTTCTGACTGCAGAGAAATGGAGTTGTTGGTCACTACAGGTTTTAATCAGGTTGTAGCATGAGCCTGAGAAACATATAATATAAACTAATATGATGACATAGAGAGAGGAAGGAATAAGGGGACAGACCCAGGAGACTGAGGGGTTATGTTGTTGCTATGTGACCAATCACATCTTAGTTTCTATATTGTGTTCGACATGAATGTGGAGTAGTTACAGGTCTGTCCTGAAGGGGGCGATAAGAAACCCCAGATGTTTACCTTGTTTCTTCACACAGCGTCTCAAACTCTACACACTACAAGGTAAATACAACAAAGGTTAGTTGTCTAGGCTTGCCACCTGTGCACCCTCGTTGCGGTCCCTGGACTGAGCACCCTCGTTGCGGTCCCCGGTCTGTGCACCCTCGTTGCGGTCCCCGGTCTGTGCACCCTCGTTGCGGTCCCTGGACTGTACACCCTCGTTGCGGTCCCTGGACTGAGCACCCTCGTTGCGGGCCCCGGACTGGAGACCGTCGCTGGGGGCCCCGGACTGGAGACCGTCGCTGGGGGCTCCGGACTGGAGACCGTCGCTGGAGACTCCAGACTGGAGCCCGTCGCTGGAGGCTTAAAGGCTATGTGCCACAAACATAGTAAACTTCCTACAAAGACAGGTGGGAAAAAGGGCTACCTAAGTATGGTTCTCAATCAGAGACAACAATAGACAGCTGTCCCTAATTGAGAACCCTACCCGGCCAAAACATAGAATTACAAATAATATAACATAGAATACCCACCCCAACTCACACCCTGACCAAACCAAAATAGAGAAATAAAAAGGGTCTCTAAGGTCAGGGCGTGACACCCCTAGTCTTCGCTTGAAGTTATTGAGAGATGATGAGGTTTTGACAATGTGAAGATAAGAATTCCAGAGTTTGGTACCTCTGTATCTGATAGAAGCTGCATTGTGACATATCAGACTTCACAGGCTGGACTTATCACTGGTTAATAAATAAAGAACAGATTTCAGGTCAGACCGGTAAAACCACCACCATCTCTCTCTCTGACCAGGCTGGTCAGAACCAGTGCGAGGGGACAAGGACAAGACCGCCCCAAAATTCATATCTCATTTTATCTCTCCACATCAACGTCACTGGTGAGTTCATTATTTATCTTCAATCACTATCTGGACTTTCTGAATTCTGAGCCAAGGAGAGTTAATGTAAATACCGTACTGTAAACACTTAATTCTAACTGAATGGAGTCAACATACCCCTATTAAAATAAACTTTAATAAAAACTTAACTTCAACAGATAAATAATTTTAAATTAACCAAGCATGTATCCAGATTTTACATTCTAGTCTGGGTTTCCTTAGCTCTGCCTAAAACTATGCTGACCGTGAATCCAAACACTGCAGACACTGGAGAGACAGTAACTCTGACATGTTCAGTGGGGTCTGACAGTGGCTGGAGGTATAATTGGTACAAAGACAACACTAAGAAAGTAGTGACCTTGTCTGGCAGACACACTACAACAGGAGCCACCTTCATCATCAGTAGAGCTGCTGAGTCGGACCAGGGTCTCTACTGGTGTCAGGGAGAGATCCAGTCCAGACCCACATAATCAATTATCAGTGATCTTGTCACTATCACTGTGAATGATGTTGTGTGTGTGTACGTGTCTGTGTAGAAATGTGTAGTAATGTTTTGCATTGTCCACTACTTTATTTATTTTCTACAACTACCTCAGAACCTGATAGTGATTTGCTGTTCTCTCTCCAGGTGTAACTCCTGGACCCTCTACATCAGTCCTAGTAGGAGTGGTTGTGGGCCTGGTTGTTGCTGGTGTTCTACTGGTCATTCTCCTTGTACTGCTGTGTCGATATAAAACGCCATAGGTGAGACTTTTATAATTTCTCATTTAACTTTTTTGGTTCATGTTTAGGAGAAAAATGTCTAAATACAAAAGTTTAAAACAGTATTATAATATGCATTGTTCATTACAGGTTCATGTTGAAACAGAATAATATCACGAGTACACATGTCTTTCAACTACGTTCCTTTTCACACAGTAAAATCTCATCTGTGTGTTTCATGACTATCTCTCTCCCTGTAGGCCCCCCCAGCCCCAGAGGACCAACCTGGTCCCCCAACAGGACCAAGGATCTACCCAGGGCCAGGCTCCTGATGCTGTGTATACACGTCGGCAGCATGGTCAGTCTCTTAGTCCAGACCACTCTATCCTCTCTGTAACCTCACACACTGACTTTTCACCATTCACTTTGTATACAACATGTTACCGTACTCTATGTCCCTAGGCAAGCTGAGGGAAAACAATCCAATTAATCTATCTCTCTTTTTTGACCAACAGGTGGCGCTAACATCTATGATACAATCACTCCCTCAGACAGTAATGACAGTGGTACTGTACACTATATTAAGTTAAGCATGAATAGAGTATTGAGTTGTTGTTGCAGGTGTTCTTCACATGTTTAATATTACTAACATACTAACACTAAGTAGAGATATTAGTGTATTACCTGTATATTTCAGATGCTGGTGCTGCTACTGCTGGATTAAGTGATGTGACTTACACACAGATTCAACTCAAAAGGTTGGACAAGAAAAAGAAAATAAATACTCAACTGTCATATAAATTAATATAAAATGTAGCAGTGTTTTTTACTCAAATTTGATAGAAGCGTACAAATTCTCTCCACATCCTCAGAAATGACAGCTGATCTGTAACGGCGTTCCTCCTCCTCTTCATCCGAAAAGGAGGAGTAGTGATTCGACCAAAAAGCAGCGTTGTAGTTCGACATATTATTTATTAAACAAAACAGAAAACACGACGAACACTTGAATAATTACAAAACAAATAAACGACGTAGACAGACCTGGAAGACGAACTTACATAAAACACGAAGAATGCAATAACAGGAAAACTGACTACATAAAACAAACGAACAAACAAAACCGAAAAAAGTCCCGTGTGGCGTAACATACACAGACACAGGAGACAACCACCCACAACAAACAATGTGAAAACACCTACCTTAATATGGCTCTCAATTAGAGGAAATGAAAACCACCTGCCTCTAATTGAGAGCCATATCAGGTCACCCTTAAACAAACATAGAAACACATAACATAGACTACCCACCCAAACTCACGCCCTGACCGCCAAACACATACAAAATAACAGAAAACCGGTCAGGAACGTGACATAAACCCCCCCCCCCCCCCTCAAGGTGCGTACTCCGAACGCACCACCAAAAGTCTAGGGGAGGGCCTGGGTGGGCGTCTGACCACGGTGGTGGCTCAGGCTCTGGGCGAGGTCCCCACCCCACCATAGTCAATCCCAGCTTACGTCTTCCCCTCTGAATGACCACCCTCCTATTCCACACACTTAATTTAAAGGGTACCCTCGATATAAGGGGCAGCACCGGGATAAGGTAGCTCAGGACAGAGAGGTAGCTCAGGATAGAGGGGCAGCTCCGGACTGAAGGGCAGCTCCGGACAGAGAGACAGCTCTGGACTGAGGGGCAGTTCTGGATAAATAACAGCTCCGGGCTGAGGGGCTGCTCATGGCTGGCTGACGGCTCTGGACGCTCATGGCTGGCTGACGGCTCTGGACGCTCATGGCTGGCTGATGGCTCTGGACGCTCATGGCTGGCTGACGGCTCTGGACGCTCATGGCTGGCTGACGGCTCTGGACGCTCATGGCTGGCTGACGGCTCTGGACGCTCATGGCTGGCTGACGGCTCTGTACGCTCATGGCTCGCTGACGGCTCTGGCTGGTCATGGCTCGCTGACGGCTCTGGCTGGTCATGGCTCGCTGACGGCTCTGGCTGGTCATGGCTCGCTGACGGCTCTGGCTGGTCATGTCTGACGGAAGGCTCTGGCTGATCCTGTCTGGCGGAAGGCTCTGGCTGATCCTGTCTGGCGGAAGGCTCTGGCTGCTCCTGTCTGGCGGAAGGCTCTGGCTGCTCCTGTCTGGCGGAAGGCTCTGGCGGCTCCTGTCGGGCGGAAGGCTCTAGCGGCTCCTGTCGGGCGGAAGGCTCTAGCGGCTCCTGTCGGGCGGAAGGCTCTGTAGGCTCATGGCAGACGGGCAGCTTTGCAGGCTCATGGCAGACGGGCGGCTTTGAAGGCTCAGTACCGACGGGCGGCTTTGAAGGCTCAATACAGACGGGCAGTTCATGCGGCGCTTGGCAGACGGACAGTTCAGACGGCATTGGGTAGACGGACAGTTCAGGCGCCGTTGGGCAGACGGGCAGTTCAGGCGCCGCTGGGCAGACGGCAGACTCTGGCCGGCTGAGAAGCACTGTAGGCCTGGTGCGTGGTACCGGAACTGGAGGTACCGGGCTAAGGACACGCACCTTCAGGCTAGTGCGGGGAACAAAAACAGGGCACACTGGACTCTCAAGGCGTACTATAGGCCTGGTGCGTGGTACCGGAACTGGAGGTACCGGGCTGAGGGCACGCACCTCAGGGCGAGTGCGGGGAGAAGGAACAGTGCGTACAGGGCTCTGGAGACGCACAGGTGGCTTAGTGCGTGGTGCCAGAACTGGAGGCACTGGGCTGGAGACACGCACCATAGGGAGAGTGCGTGGAGGAGGAACAGGGCTCTGGAAACGCACTGGAAGCCTGGTGCGTGGTGTAGGCACTGGTGGTACTGAGCTGGGGCGGGGAGGTGGCGCCGGAAATACCGGACTGTGTAGGCGTACTGGCTCCCTTGAGCATTGAGCCTGCCCAACCTTACCTGGTTGAATACTCCCCGTAGCCCGACCAGTGCGGGGAGGTGGAATAACCCGCCTACAGGCGAACCGGGGACACCATGCGTAAGGCTGGTGCCATGTAAGCCGGCCCGAGGAGACATACTGGTGGCCAGATATGTAGGGCCGGCTTCATGACATCCGGCTCAATACTCAATCTAGCCCTACCAGTGCGGGGAGGTGGAATAACCCGCACCGGACTATGAACACGTACAGGAGACACCGTGCGCTCTACTGCGTAACGCGGTGTCTGCCCGTACTCCCGCTCTCCATGGTTAGCCTGGGAAGTGGGCGGAGGTCTCCTACCTGCCCTTGGCTCACTACCTCTTAGCGGTTAGCCTGGGAAGTGGGCGGAGGTCTCCTACCTGCCCTTGGCTCACTACCTCTTATGCTAGCGGCATACCTACATCCTCTCTCCGGTTGCCTCTGCTCTCCTAATCGCCTCCAGCTATTCCCATGGGAGGCGATCTCTTCCAGCTCGGATCTCCTCCCATGTGTAGCAACCCTTGCCGTCCAAAACATCCTTCCATGTCCACGAGTCCTGGTTTCTTTGCCACTGTGGTTGGTTCCTCTCACGCTGCTTGATCGTATTATGGTGGGTGGTTCTGTATTACTGGCAGCTCCTCCTCCTCTTCATCCGAAAAGGAGGAGTAGTGATTCGACCAAAATGCAGCGTTGTAGTTCGACATATTATTTATTAAACAAAACAGAAAACACGACGAACACTTGAATAATTACAAAACAAATAAACGACGTAGACAGACCTGGACGACGAACTTACATAAAACACGAAGAACGCAATAACAGGAAAACTGACTACATAAAACAAACGAACAAACAAAACCGAAAACAGTCCCGTGTGGCGTAACATACACAGACACAGGAGATAACCACCCACAACAAACAATGTGAAAACACCTACCTTAATATGGCTCTCAGAGGAAATGAAAACCACCTGCCTCTAATTGAGAGCCATATCAGGTCACCCTTAAACAAACATAGAAACACATAACATAGACTACCCACCCAAACTCACGCCCTGACCGTCAAACACATACAAAATAACAGAAAACCGGTCAGGAACATGACATGATCCAACAGAAAATCCAGTCTATTCTGAGGTCAAGACAGGTAAGACCACAGGTGAGACTCATTCTACAGGTTGGCAGTCAGTGAAATTGTCACGATCGTGTGGCGGATTGACGGACCAAAATGCAGCAGTTGGAAAATAAGCCATCTTCTTTTATTATAACACGAAGATGAACACGACACAAAAACACTTTAACAAAACAACAAAACGACCGTGAAGCTACAAACGTTGTGCACAAACATACAGGCTACTAACGTTTTACATAGACAATTACCCACAACCAATGAGAGCCTATGGCTACCCTAAATAAGGCTCCCAATCAGAGACAACCGAAATCAGCTGTCTCTAATTGGGAACTCATTCAGGTAACCATAGACTCTCCTAGATAACTAACCAACATAGACAACGCTAGACATATACACTCAACACAAAACCATCTACTACACCCCATAACCCCTTTACCAAATAAACACCCAAAACCAACAAAACATAAACATTCCCCATGTCACACCCTGACCTAACTAAAATAATAAAGAAAACGAAGAATAATAAGGCCAGGGCGTGACATAACCCCCCCCTTGAGGCGCGAACTCCGGGCGCACCATACACAGTCTAGGGGAGGGTCTGGGTGGGCTCCCCTCTACGGTGGCGGCTCCGGCTCTGGTCGTAGTCCCCACGTCACCACAGTACCTAACCACCTCCTAGGCCTCCTCCAAACGACCCCCCTCCACATTAACCCCGTTGCATTAAGGGGGAGTTCCGGACTAAGGGACAGCTCCGGACTAAGGACCAGTACCAGGGTAAGGGGCAGTACCAGGGTCAGGGGCAGTACCAGGATAAGGGGCAGTACCAGGATAAGGGGCAGCACCAGGGTAAGGGGCAGCACCAGGGTAAGGGGCAGCTCCAGGGTAAGGGGCAGCTCCAGGGTAAGGGGCAGCTCCGGACTGAGGAATGGCAGCTCCGGACTGAGGGACTGCAGCTCCGGACTGAGGGACTGCAGCTCCGGACTGAGGGACGGCCCATGGCTGGCTGACAGATCTGGCTGCTCATGGCTGGCTAACGGATCTGGCTGCTCATGGCTGGCTAACTGATCTGGCTGCTCATGGCTGGCTGACGGATCTGGCTGCTCATGGCTGGCTGACGGATCTGGCTGCTCATGGCTGGCTGACGGATCTGGCTGCTCATGGCTAGCTGACGGATCTGGCTGCTCATGGCTAGCTGACGGATCTGGCTGCTCATGGCTAGCTGACGGATCTGGCTGCTCATGGCTAGCTGACGGATCTGGCTGCTCATAGCTAGCTGACGGATCTGGCTGCTCATGGCTAGCTGACGGATCTGGCTGCTCATGGCTAGCTGACGGATCTGGCTGCTCATGGCTAGCTGACGGATCTGGCTGCTCATGGCTAGCTGACGGATCTGGCTGCTCATGGCTAGCTGACGGATCTGGCTGCTCATGGCTAGCTGACGGATCTGGCTGCTCATGGCTAGCTGACGGATCTGGCTGCTCATGGCTAGCTGACGGATCTGGCTGCTCATGGCTAGCTGACGGATCTGGCTGCTCATGGCTGGCTGACTGATCTGGCTGCTCCTGTCTGGTTGGCGGCTCTGGCAGATCCTGTCTGGTTGGCGGCTCTGGCAGATCCTGTCTGGTTGGCGGCTCTGGCAGATCCTGTCTGACGGACGGCTCTAGCGGCTCCTGTCTGGCTGGCGGCTCTAGCGGCTCCTGTCTGGCGGACGGCTCAGTGGGCTCATGGCAGACGGGCGGCTTTGCAGGCTCATGGCAGACGGGCGGCTTTGCAGGCTCATTGCAGACGGATGGCTCAGATGGCGCTGGGGAGACGGATGGCTCAGATGGCGCTGGGGAGACGGATGGCTCAGATGGCGCTTGGCAGACGGGCAGTTCAGTCATTGCTGTGCAGACGGCAGACTCCTGCCGGCTGAGGCGCACTGTAGGCCTGGTGCGTGGTGCCGGGACTGGTGGCACCGGGCTGGGGACACGCATCTCAGGGCTAGTGCGGGGAGCAGCAACAGGACGCACAGGACTCTGGGGACACACAGGAGGCTTGGTGCGTGGTTTAGACACTGGTGGTAAAGGGCTGGAGACACGCACCATATAGCTAGTGCGTGGAGGAGGCACTGGTGGTACTGGATTGGGGCGGGGAGGTGGCGCCGGAAATACCGGACCGTGCAGGCGTACTGGCTCCCTTGAACGCCGAGCCTGCCCAACCTTACCTGGTTGTATGCTCCCCGTCGCCTGACCAGTGCGGGGAGGTGGAATGACCCGCACCGGCCTATGTAGGCGAACCGGGGACACCATGCGTAAGGCTGGTGCCATGTACGCCGGCCCGAGGAGACGCACTGGTGACCAGATGCGTTGGGCCGGCTTCATGACATACGGCTCAACGCTCAGTCTAGCCCGGCCGATACGTGGAGCTGAAATGTACCGAACCGGGCTATGCACTCGTACAGGAGACACCGTGCGCTCTACTGCGTAACACGGTGTCTGCCCGTACTCCCGCTCTCCACGGTAAGTACAGGGAGTAGGCGCAGGTTTCCTACCTGACTTCGCCACACTCCCTTTAAGGCCCCCCCCAAGAAATTTTTGGGTTGTACTCACGGGTCTCCAGCCTTGTCTCCATGCTGCCTCCTCATATCGCCTCCTCTCGGCTTTCGCTGCCTCCAGCTCTTCACGAGAGAGGCGATATTCTCCAGGTTGATCCCAAGGCCCCTTACCATCCAGTATCTCCTCCCATGTCCAGAAATCCTTTGTGGGTAGGTCCTGTTGTCGCCTTCCATGCCGCTTGGTCCTATGGTGGGTAATTCTGTCACGATCGTGTGGCGGATTGACGGACCAAAATGCAGCAGTTGGAAAATAAGCCATCTTCTTTTATTATAACACGAAGATGAACACGACACAAAAACACTTTAACAAAACAAACAAAAACAACAAACGACCGTGAAGCTACAAACGTTGTGCACAAACATACAGGCTACAAACGTTTTACATAGACAATTACCCACAACCAATGAGAGCCTATGGCTACCCTAAATAAGGCTCCCAATCAGAGACAACCGAAATCAGCTGTCTCTAATTGGGAACTCATTCAGGTAACCATAGACTCTCCTAGATAACTAACCAACATAGACAACGCTAGACATATACACTCAACACAAAACCATCTACTACACCCCATAACCCCTTTACCAAATAAACACCCAAAACCAACAAAACATAAACATTCCCCATGTCACACCCTGACCTAACTAAAATAATAAAGAAAACGAAGAATAATAAGGCCAGGGCGTGACAGAAATCTAAATGTGTGATTTTGGAGTTTCAAAAAAGATGCAGAATATTCAATAAGCTACTTCCTTCATTTGTTGACTGGAAATATCAATTTTCAGCAGCAACTGGACCTGTTGATGTGACCTATGCTGAGGTTGACCTTAAACAGAAGGCCAAAGCCAAGAAGAAGAAAGGTAAGACAGGATATCCCTCCTTCCATATTCCCCCTATCATAACCTCACACTTCTTTGACCCCATATTGACTAGCTGTATAATATTCTGTATATAACTGTTATATTATTCTGGTGTTTTATCCTCACCCCTTACAGAAACATCAACTCCACCTGAGGCAGATTCAGTCTATTCTCAAGTGAAGCCAGGTACAGCCCCAGGTAAGACTAATAACCATATGCTATTGATACTTAATATGATACTAATATGGAACTAATGCTCTGATATCAAAGTATACTGTATCTATTTAAAGTATGTATCTTTGTTTGATTCTAAAGATTTGGTTTGACTGCATGTCCTGAACAACTTTGTGTGGTGACATGTTGCAGGTACCTGAGGGGGAAGGGATGGAGGGATAGAAGGATGGAGGGATAGAAGGATGGCTGAATGGAAATATGGAGGGTTGGTGGTATGGAAGGATGGAATGATGGAAGGATGGAGGGATGGTGGTATGGAGGGATGGAATGATGGAGGTAATGGTGTGATGGACGGATGGAACAATGTGGAGAAGGAGGGATGGAGGGATACACCATCAGAGGAGGGAGCAGAAGGAACCCAGCAACATGGATTATAGAAGGTCAACGTACACAAGCAAACACACACACACACACACACACACACACACACACACACACAATAACATATTGTACATTTAGGATTTTTTTCTTAATTTATTTACCAACAGATATATTGTATTTAAGCGTGGTTTAATTGTGTTTCACTGTAACAGATTTTTTTTATTATAAGGTGTAATGATGATAGATCTTATCTGCAGCTACAGTAATTGTATCTGCTTTGTATTGTGTATTGAATTGTGATGTTGATTTATATCTGTCATTCAGATGATAGAATAACATATTTGTATTTGATTTTCCCAACAAGTATTATTCACGTATTCTTGTGAATGCCCTGTACTTTTACAATATGTTTGCATTGTGCTTTTTAATTAAAATAAATGTATCCACCAGATGGTATGAGTGCTTTCTTACAGTAAATGGATATTGTCATCATCAACTTTTCCATAAAACCTCAGTTGGTCAAACCTCCTTTAAGTCTAGTATAGATCTCAGGCTCCACAATGTGTGAGTTAAAGGGGCAATCTGCTATTTCTACATACAATTCTGGACATAGTTATATCTACCCATTGAATCTTGAGAAATTTAACATAAATTCCCCATGAGCAAAGTTCAAAAGCCGTACCCCATCAGCTGAAGACCCGTTGAGATTTTCAGAATGACTTTTGGGGGAAGAGTGTTCCTGAAAAGAACAGTTCTTCTCAGTTTTATGATGTCATATACTCTGCAGGAGTTCTGAGGAGCTGGTTAGTACTGGTACTGTGTATCACTTCCTTTTTAATATTGAATTGTGGACATGCAGATCTATGATTGCAATGGGATCCTCCAAGTAAGCAAAGGTAAGACTCATTAGCCAGGGTGTGGTATCTAAAGGGAAACAATATTAAATATTTTCATTTCTGTGTTGAATTCCACATAGTAACCTACGTATGAATGACTACCCGTTCTCCCATATTACCTGTTCATCCTACAGACAGGTCATGACGATTAATGACATTAGTGGTGTATGACTCTGACTGCTATTTTCAGTGTCCCTGCATGGTCTGGAAGGTCACTGTTCCAGTTAGGGTGTTCCTGTGTCTATGTGTTTATGTCTATGTTGTCAGACAGACACCCAGCAGCCCGGTCATTGTCACTGCTCCTGAGAAACAGAAACAGGTTGCCACGGAGACCACAAATCACAGGAAGTGACATCACCACAAGATGTTACCTGAAACGTAGAAGAGGGGCCTTTGTCAGTAACCTGGGACTCACTACCTAATGAGAAAGTTAGCAGGTGTTTTATGTCCCTCAGTCACACTGACCTATGAGCATGCAGAAGAAGTCATGCAAACACTTCTGCAGGTATATGAAGCCAAGATGAAAATGAACACACTGCCCAAAATAAACTGCCTGTTACTCAGGCCCAGCCATGATATGCATATAATTGGTTGCATTGGATAGAAAACACTGAAGTTTCTAAAACTGTTAAAATAATGTCTGAGACTATAACAGAATTGATATGGCAGGCAAGAATCCGAAGAAAATCTGACCAGAATTGTTTTTTTTTCACCTCCCAAGCTCTTATTATGGAAACCTATTGTTTCTATACATCTCCGTCACCCAAATTGCAATTCCTATGGCTTAAACTAGATGTCAACAATCTTTATTGTTTTTTGAAAAACGAACAAGTATTTGGAGTTTTTGTAATGGGACCATATTATTTTTGCCATCATTGTAAGCCTGCCACACACACACAAAACAATACATTTATTAAACATAAGAATGAGTGAGTTTTTGTCACAACCTGGCTCTTGGGAAGTGACATAGAGCTCTTATAGGATAATGGCACAAATTATAATAATATAATAATAATCAATCATTTTGCTCTTTATTTAACCATCTTACATATAAAACCTTATTTGTTCATTGAAAATTGTGAATAACTCACCACAGGTTAATGAAAAGTGTACGCTTGGAAGGATGTAAATAATCCTATATTTAGTTTTCATGTTAGTAAGGGTCGAGAATCCACTCTCACATAGGTACGTGGTTGCAAAGGGCATCAGTGTCTTAACAGCGTGATTTACCAAGGCAGGATACTCTGAGTGCAGCCCGATCCAGAACTCTGGCAATGGCTTCTGATTAAATTCAATTTTCACTGAACCGCTTGTTGCAATTTCGACGAGGCTCTCTTTTTTAGATATCGGTAAGTGGACTGGAGGCAGGGCATGAAAGGGATAACGAATCCAGTTGTTTGTGTTATCCGTTTCGGGAAAGTACCTGCGTAATTGCGCAACCAACTCACTCAGGTGCTTTGCTATATCAGATTTGACAATGTCCGTAAGCTTGAGTTTATTTGCACACAATATAATCATACAATAATGGAAAGACCTGTGTGTTGTCCTTGTTAAAACCTCTTATGTGAACATCCGGTGAAATTGCAGAGCGCGAATTTCAAATTACAGAAATATAAATATTTAGCATTCAGGAAAATACAAGTATTGTACATAGAAAAAAGCTTAACTTCTTGTTAATCCAGCCGCTGTGTCAGATTTCAAAAAGGCTTTAAGCACACCATGCGGCATACAAAAACATGGAAAACATTTTTCAACCAGGCAGGTGCGACACGAAAGTCCGAAATAGCGATATAATAAATGCCTTATCTTTGAAGTTCTTCTTCTGTTGGCACTCGAAAAGGTCCCAGTTACATCACAAATGGTCCTTATGTTCGATAAAGTCCTTTTTTATATCCATAAAAACTCAGTTTTGCTGGCGCGCTTTATTCAATAATCGACCGGTTTCCCTCCTTCAAAATGCATACAAAATGAATCCCATACGTTACAAATAAACTTATCCAAACAAGTGAAACAATGTTTATAATCAAACTTCAGTTACACTAATATGTAAATAAATTATCAAATTTAAGACGGAGAATAGTATGTTCATTACAGGAGATAAATAACAAAGAACGCGCTTTCACCCATGCGCATGGTAACACTTCAGCCAAATTGGGAGCCACTTAGAAGAACTACAGCTTCTAGCTCCTTTTTCCAAAAACCAGCCTGAAACTCTTTCAAAAGACTGTTGACATCTAGTGGACGCCCTAGGAACTGCAATCTGGGAGGACTTCGCCTCAAAATTAACATGAAAGACATTGGAAACAGTGGCAGAATGAAATGCTCATTTTTTAGGATGGTTTGTCCTCTGGGTTTTGCCTGCATTATCAGTTCTGTTATACTCACAGACATTATTATAACAGTTTTCGAAACTTTAGATTGTTTTCTATCCAAATCTACCAATTATATGCTTATCCTAGCTTCTGGGCCTGAGCAACAGGCAGTTTACTTTGGGCACGCTTTTCATCCGGACGTGAAAATACTGCCCCCTACCCAAGAGAGGTTAATGCAGACAGAGAAGAGCTACAATTTCTTAATCATTGCCTCAATTTTGTCCAGCACATTGAATATAGTTGCGGAGAGTCCCTGTAATCCCAGATTCAGATCTTTCAGGTGAGAAGAAACATCACCCAGATAGACCAGTCGTGTGAGAAACTCGTCATCATGCAAGCTGTCAGACAAGTGGAAAGTATGGTCAGTTAAGAAAACTGAAGTCTTTCAATTAAAAATAACGTGTCAATACTTTGCAACTTGATAACCGGTGCACTTCTGTATGTTGTGAGAGCTTTACATGGTCGCTGCCCATAACATTGCATAGTGCAGAAATACACGACAGTTCAGGTGCCTTGCTTTAACAAAGTTATCAATTTTCATTGTAGTGCCCAAAACTTCTGTCAAGCTGTCAGGCATTCCCTTTGTAGCAAGAGCCTCTCGGTGGATGCTGCAGTGTACCCAGGTGACATCGGGGACAACTGCTTGCACGCGCATTACCACTCCCCTATGTCTTCCTGTCATGGCTTTTGCGCCATCAGTACTGATACCAACACATTTTGACCACCAACGTCCATTTGATGTCACAAAGCTGTCCAGTACTTTAAAAATATCCTCTCCTGTTGTCCTGGTTCCCAGTGTTTTGCAGAAGAGGATGTCTTCCTTAATTCACACCCCATAAACGTAAAATACATATGCCAGGAGCTGTGCCAGACCCACCACATCTGACTCATCCAGCTGTAATGCATAGATTTCACTTTCTTATATGAGAAGCAGTAATTGTTTCAAAACATCTCTTGTCATTTCACTGATGCATTGTGAAACAGTATTGGTTGTTGAAGGCACTGTCTATAGTTTTATGGGCCTTTTCCTCCAGCATTGTCCCAGCCATATCCTGGCAGGAAGAGTTAAGTTCTCCACAATAGTATGGGGCTTGTCTGTCCTCGCCACTCGTTAGCTCAACATATAAGACGCTTCTAGCCCCTTCTTATTAACGTTATCTGTTGCTTTTATACATGTCTTATTACTCGAAAGTCGTCTTAATTCTCGTTCAAAACACTCCTGTGGCTTATTTTTCAAATTGGCATGTTTTGTTTCTAAATGTCTGTGCAAGAGTGAAGGTTTCATCGAGTTGTGAGATAGTACTTTTGAACATTTAACACACTCTGACTGAGGAAAGGCACTGCTCCCAATATAAGTAAACCCCAAATCAATGTAATTCTCATCATATTTGCGCCTCTTTGACGGTCCAACGTCCCTATCTGTTGTTCGGTTCTTTCCAGGGTAAGGGGGCAGTAGCTCATCGGCTTCATCAGATTCACAACTGTCAGTATCCATGCTAGCTGGTCTATCAACAAATGTAGAATTACTGATGCTAGCATTGGATGTGCTCGTGGAAGCAGAACAACTTGTGTCATTGACAGGTGCCGGTTTAGTACTGCTGGTAGTATTAGTAAAAAAGGCTTTATAAATACATTTGATAGATTAATTCGTTTCGATATTGTGATCCACAAGAATGTGGAGTAGTTACAGGCCTGTCCCTGAAGGGGGCGATAAGAAACCCCAGACGTTTACTATAATATACAAACTAAAGGTGAAGTCTGTAACTGCTTTCCCCTGTAACCATCCTCCTGGTTTCTTCACAAATGTTGTACATGTGTCCCACACTCTACACTCTACAACATACCACTTAGATATTTTTAGAGGTAAATAGTTAACGAAAATAGATTCATGTATTCAACATGTAATGATGTGAAGCTAAATGAACCTCTAGACTTTAACCTGGAAACCCAGTTCCCCAGTTACAGCTTTGAAACTCCTCCCATCTCTGGTCAGTGGTAATAAATAACACACAAATCAAATGTTATTTGTCACATCCGCCGAATACAAAAGTGAAATGCTTACTTACAAGCCCTTAACCAACAATGCGGTTTTAAGAAAATACAAGATAAATATATATATATATATATAATGTATATAAAAATAAATGAATAAATAAGTTTAAAAAAATAATTTACAAAAATATTCTTTAAGCTGGGGTTTGTTATCGGTCTCTTCAGGACAGGCATGTAACTACTCCACATTCTTGTGGATCACAATATAGAAACAAATACGGTGATTGGTCCATAGCAACAACATAACCCCTCAGTCTACTGGGTCTGCCCTCTTATTCCTTCCTCTCTCTATGTCATCATATTAGTACAGACATGGACCACTTCTGTATGGGTTCATATCAGTAGAAGTCAAATCTGGCTGTGGTTTACAGAAGACTGACAGCAATATTTTCAAAGCAATACAAAGATGTAGGGAATCATGACTTTTTGTTGACATATGAGATTTAATACAACATTTAAAATACAAAATACAACACACTCTCCATTGTCTTACGTTGGTAGGCGTCACTGCTATTCAATCATCATCATGCGGAAGCATTGCGCTATCTGACGTAAGACAATAAACACCCTCTTCATTCAAGTTCCATAGTGGAATATTAATCTGGTTCCTGCAACTACTGTAAAAAAATGTCAAAAACATAGAGACATAGAAGTGAAAATTATGTAAAATGTATATAAAAATAAGCATTAATTGAATTCAAAACAAACAACAAATCTGCCAAATGAACTGTTAAAGTTGTATTAGCAGGTCGGCCAAACAAGTATAAACCCACTTTTTGTCTTAAAAAAATAAGTAAATGTTTATAAAAAGATTGACATTATGTAAAAAACTAAATAGAAAAAAATACAAATTCAACTTTTAAACAAAACAGACACTACACTATTGTTTAATCCACAAACTGTAGTCAAAGAGGGGTAAATATAATATTTCAAGAAAATTAACAACAATCAACAAAAGCAAAGCAAAGCAAACAAGCCCCCAAAAGCTGAAAATGTCAACTTGCTAAACCATAACATTTAGTATTTGTAAAATTCCATTCAGAGATATTTGAGTCAGTAAACACTATCATAAATCAATGTCAAGACAATGGCAAAAACAGTAACATCCCAAAAATGGGTCTTCAGTTTATAGTTCTTACTGTATTGATCACACGGATGATTCAGTCTGTTCAATGTCATCATCAGATGGTAACTCGTATTGAAGAGATTTGGCTGTTGAACACAGGCCTATAGGATTATAACGGACGGAGAGAAGCATTGGAGTTAAACTGATTCAACTGCTTTTTCAACTGAACAGCACTGAAATGTAATCCATCAAAAGTAATACAAGGTTAGTTTGCCTTTTCTGGGGGAAGAACATTTCCATAGAACACATTTAACAAAAATATCTTCCCCTGGTCACTTTGTCTATTTACATTTGAAATCAACCATTTGAGTGATATAAGAGGATGACATAAAGAAAGAGAATATCAAGCTGGATAAGTTGATACACACTGAAATAAAGCGGTCACCTCGAGCCCTGCAGCATTTCACCATGAGCACGATTGTCACAGTGGCGTGTATAAGTGGCAGAGGAAGTCAGGCGCAGGAGAGTCAAAATAGAGTGTAGCATGGAGTACTTTAATTAAAGTCCCAGTAATCTGCTCCATAACACTCACGGAAAAAATATAATACAAATCTGGGTACGAAGACCCATCGCACACCTATACACAAACAACACAACACTTGACAACGAACAATCTCTGACAAACACATGAAGGGAAACAGAGGGTTAAATACACAACAGGTAATGAATGGGATTGACAACAGGTGTGTGGGAAGACAAGACAAAACCAATGGAAAATGAAAAATGGATCGATGATGGCTAGAAGACCGGTGAAGTCGACCGCCGAACACCGCCCGGACAAGGAGAGGCAACGACTTCGGCAGAAGTCGTGACAACGATAGACACCAGTAGAAAGGGAGACGCAACCAGTAAACCACACAGCAGCCTGGGCAGCACAGAGATGGAGACAATGGAACCTGGAGGGAATATCAAAACACATGTTTTACCATCAACACACACACACACACACACACACACACACACACACACACACACACACACACACACACACACACACACACACACACACACACACACACACACACACACACACACACACACACACACACACACACACACACACACACACACACACAGCTCTTCTCACCTCTCACTGTCACCCAGCTCTCTGGTGATTCTCCTTCATTAGATTTACACTTATAGAAGCCTTCATCTGACATGGATACTGCAGGGATGGTCATCTCTCCTTTGGTCTCATTCCTGATGAATATTCCATCTTTGTAGAAATCAGCCTTGGGGTTCGGGTTTGTGTCCTGATATCTATTTGTACAGCTCAGAGTCACAGAGTCTCCCTCAGTTATTGGATAGGGAGGGCTCTCCAGGATCAGACTGCCAACTGTGTAACATAATATATAAATAATACTGTAAATCTGGAGTAATCACTCACATGAGCTTGTATTTTAATGAGATGCAACCATTCAGTTACAGAATTGAACATCATTATCATACATTGTAATGTAAAAAAGGTTAGAATAGACTTACCGTCCACTGTGATGTTGACAGCATTACTGTACTCTCCTGATCCAGACTCACACCAGTACACTCCACTGTCCCCTGTGTATGTGGACCTGATGGTACATGTGGACCCTGCTATTGATCCCCAGTTAGAGCCACACTCTGACTCCACTGCTTTCTCTCTGTATCTCTTCAGTCTCCATCCAGTAGAGTTCATCTTCTCCTCACAGCTTAGTGAGAGAGACTTTGATGTAAAGTGTTGAGTTCTGTTAGGTCTTATTTTGAGAGACACTGATGGTTGCGGATCTGAAATAAAGAGTGACAGAGACAAACGTGCACAGTGGTTATATATACACATGAGGGTGACTTAAATATGATTAAATGCAGTTTCAATGCAGTTAGTTACCTCCTGACCAGAGAAACTGAGGTTCACTGTAGTGTGTAATAGACTGGGTCTCCTCTCCCAGCTCTACACACATATCCTCCTGTGTGACTAGGACCAGCAGGGATCAGAGTGTAGGAGTCTTCACAAGTCACATTGCCAGATAGAGGCTTTACTGAGTAGGACCTGTCCGATAGGGAGAGTAACCCAGCTGTGTAGGGAACAGTTCGGTACCAGAAGAACCTCCAGCCTGTAGATGACTCTTTAACCCCACAGCTCAGAGTAACTGAGTCTCCAGGGTTCAGCCACTGAGGAGAGACACTCAGGACAGCTTGGGGTTTATCTGTTATGAAGGAAATGACACAAATCAGATGTTAAGTCTTTAAAATGTTTACCCATTTTGTTATTATGGGATTGTACCTCACCCCAAAATCTAACTGTAGTTTTGTTTCATCATTAATCTCACTGTCTGCTATTTGACCTCATCACTTCTGTCTTGCTCTTGCAATCCCATAAAAACAGACTTACCTAACACGGTCAATTGTATAGCATTACTGGTCAGTGTTTTAAGCCATTTCTTTTCTGAAGACCTTCACAGGTATATAGACCATTCTTTGCAGGACTGATTCTGTACTCAGGCTCTGTATTCGTGTAGACCGACTTCCCACTGTTATAAAACGCATACTCAATCTCTTCTCCCCCTTGAATGTCACAACTGAGAGTGACAGTCTCTCCACTGAATATCTGGGGCCAGTTGGGTTGGAGGGTCAGAACAGCCACAGGTCTCTCTGCACAGACACATCACAGAAAATAAACATTATCACACACCTTAGAATGTAATATAATGTTGATCAGCATTAATCACAACTTGACCATGTCATAAGTTGTCATTTCTGAACATACAGTATGCACTCTGAACTGCCTGACTTACCAAGATCTATCAGAATACTGACATTACAGTGATGTCTATACACACACACACACACACACACACACACACACACACACACACACACACACACACACACACACACACACACACACACACACACACACACACACACACACACACACACACACACACACACACACACACACACACACAGTTACTCACCTTTCACAGTGATAGTGACAGGATCACTGATGATTGATGATATGGATCTGGATTGGATCTCTCTCTGACACCAGTAGAGACCCTGGTCAGACTCAGCAGCTCTACTGATGGTGAAGGTGGCTCCTGTTGTATTGTGTCTGCCAGACAAGGTCACTACTTTCTTAGTGTTGTCTTTGTACAATGTATACCTCCAGCCAGTGTCAGACCCCACTGAACACGCCAGAGTTACTGTCTCTCCAGTGTATGCAGGGTTTGGTGTTATGGTCAGTGTAGCTTTGGGCAGGGCTGTAAGAAAAGAGCATGATTTAAACATCTGGATACATGCTTAGCAACATCCAAAGATTTAGCTGTTGTTGGAACGTTTTCTTACTTTAAAAGTCCAGTGCAGTCAGAGCACAAATCTTTCCAATGTATGATCTTACTTCTGTAGGTAGTACTGTAACTATGCATTTTTCCATTCATCCTGACACACAGACCACATCTACATGATTGACTTAATATAAATAGTGTCCATTTGTTTGATTAAAAAAACACATAAAGTAACTCACCTTTCACAGTGATAGTGACAGGATCACTGATGATTGATGATATGGATCTGGACTGGATCTCTCCCTGACACCAGTAGAGACTCTGGTCAGACTCAGCAGCTCTACTGATGGTGAAGGTGGCTCCTGTTGTATTGTGTCTGCCAGACAAGGTCACTACTTTCTTATTGTTGTCTTTGTACCACGTATACTTCCAGCCAGTGTCAGATCCCACTGAACACGTCAGAGTTACTGTCTCTCCATTGTATTTTTATGCAGGCTTTGGATTTACGGTCAGTGTAGTTTCAGGAAGAGCTAAGAAAACAGAGAGCACAATATCAAAAAATCTGGCTTCATGCTTGGTCATTTTAAATAATTTTGCTGTTGCATTTAAGTTTTGATTAACGTTTATTTTAAATACTGGTATGTTGACTCTATTCAGTTAGAATTTACAGTCTACACAGTATGTCTGTATTTAGATTAACCCTCATTGGCTCAAATTTAATAAAGTCCAGATAGTGATTGAAGATTAATAGTGAGCTCACCAGTGACACTAATGTAGAGAGATGGGCCCTATGTCAAGTGGTAATGGGCATGGAGGCACTTGAGAGATAAGATGACTTACCTGTCACTGTCAGTCTGACTGCATTACTCCACATAGAATACTTCCCATTATCAATGTGTGTACCCAGACACCAGTAGTCTCCACTGTTTGAAATCTTAACCTCACTGATCTCATATTCATGCTTCCTACTGATTGTGTCTACATCATCCTTGCTCCATATGTATTCCCAGTCAGTGACTTTTCCCCTTTGTATGTGACATCTGAGAGTGACAGACTCTCCACTGAATATCTGGGAGGATGTGGGGTATATGGTCAGAACAGCCTTTGTCTGTCCTGCACAAAATAAAACCAGCATGATACAATTGTTTTTTTGAGACACTCAAAACTAAAAATATGTCTCGTCAAAAGAAGCCTTAAAAATCACAAATAAAACATTTGATGAAGCATTAAGAGTTTGAGCTTGATCAAGTGTACAAATATTTACCATCATCATCTTCAGAGTGTCCAGAGTAGATGTGTGTACTCAGCACTACAACAAAGAAAGTCACATTGCTCCAATATTATCTTTAAATAAATAATAACATGCCATAATCACGTTACTGATTACCATATCCATCCTGTAATTTATTTTAAAGGTGCAATCTATGATTTCTACACACATGTTGGATCTTTCAATTAATTATAGGCATTTATTCTTGAAGAGTATAACTTTCAATACCCTCAAAACTGTCTTATCCCATCATAAACCGAAATACATGGTTATGTTATGACAACTACTGTAAACAATGTAGATGAATGAATTTCCTTAGCCCCATTCTTCAGCCAATTACCACAAAAAGTGTCAGGGTGACCATTTTGTGGTTGTTTGAATTACAGACTGCAGCTTTAAATGGCCGCTGACTTCCCATGTTCTGCACACAGAGAGTGTACCGAGACCAAAAACACCAAAACACCACTCATTAATCTCTTAACACAGTTTACTATAACTGTAGCGAAGGAACCCTCAACCATTTACAATAATCACAACTTGATAATACAACACATCCAACAAATATTGCATTTTATATTCATTGTCATTGACAACACATTTTGCAACCACTGAGTTAGCACCACTCTTTAGTTCCTGAGTAATGACTTGGTTAAATGCACACCACCACACTAACCAGGTCTGCGTGGCATCGGCTATACAAGCTCAGGTACTCACAGAGATGCAACATCAATGTAGGGTGGTCACTTTCTTACTTCATATCTACACCATATTTGCTGATATTTCCTTTGAGTGCCATTTACTAATATTTTCTCAATAAGGGCTAAAACACCAAAAACAAAGCTAAAGCATGAAACTGTCTTCATTTTGATTAATGTCTTATTTCCTTTTCCTTTAAATTCTTAGTAAATCAGGTAATTAGTGTTCATTAACAAACCCACTAACTCAGTACTTACATAGCAGCAAACAGAGCAAGGTGTGCTCCATTCTGTCCCCACAGACAAGTGACTTTCTCTACAACTACAGTCCTTCTAACAAACCCCTCTACTTCCTATATGACGACAGTCTGCTTAGATCACACCATTTCACCCTTAGATCACACCTTTTCACTGTGCACAGAAAAACAGAGAGAAACATTCTAGAGAAATGTAAAACTAGATAGATAGTATAGACCTTCCCTCAAACCTTTGCTCAGTTGTCAGGTGTCAGGTGGCACAATGGAAATGGACATCTCCAGCCACCTCTCACACTCTCTCTCACACACACACACACACACACACACACACACACACACACACACACACACACACACACACACACACACACACACACACACACACACACACACACACACACACACACACACAGTTACTCACCTTTCACAGTGATAGTGACAGGATCACTGATGATTGATGATATGGATCTGGACTGGATCTCTCCCTGACACCACTAGAGACCCTGGTCAGACTCAGCAGCTCTACTGATGGTCAGATGGTTCTGTTATGAGTAATACATTTAGTTAGCTACTGTCTACATATATATGTTTGTTATTGTGTTGTTTAAGGTTGTATTTCAATTTGTCTGTATATGTGATGTGTATCAGGGCTATTGTTCATGTATTGTGTGTGTCTTGTGTTTGTGTGTGTGGTGTGTGGTTTGTTTGTGTGAGTGTGTGTATATTGTTTGTGGTTGTCTATTTTTGTCAAAATTCTTTTCTTTTTTTCACTTGCTTTTTTCTCAGTAAATCATTTTTTGAGTTATTTACTTATTTTTTTACTTTTTGGGGGTATTTTCTAAAAACTGCATTGTTGGTTAAGGGCTTGTAAGTAAGCATTTCACTGTTGTATTCGGCGGATGTGACAAATAACATTTGATTTGGCGTTATTTATTACCACTGACCAGAGATGGGAGGAGTTTCAAAGCTGTAACTGGGGAACTGGGTTCCAGGTTAAAGTCTAGAGTTTCATGTAGCTTCACATCATTACATGTCTGACAGCTTGCATGATGACAAGTTTCTCACACGACTGGCCTATCTGGGTGAGGTTTTTTCTCGCCTGAATGATCTGAATCTAGCATTACAAGGACTCTCCGCAACTATATTCAACGTGTGGGACAAAATTGAGGCTATGATTAAAAAGTTGGAGCTCTTCTCTGTCTGCATTAACAAGGACAACACACAGGTCTTCCATCATTGTATGATTTTGTGTGTGCAAATAAGCTCAAGCTTATGGACAATGCCAAATGTGATATGGCAAAGCACCTGAGTGACTTGGGTGCGCAATTACGCAAGTAATTACGCAGGTACTGTAACACAAACAGCTGGATTTGTTATCCCTTTCATGCCCTGCCTCCAGTCCACTTACCGATATCTGAACAAGAGAGCCTCATCGAAATTTCAGCAAGCGGTTCTGTGAAAATGTTATTTAATCAGAAGCCACTGCCAGATTTCTGGATCGCTCTGTTAAGACACTGATGCCTTTTGCAACCATGTACCTATGTGAGTGTGGATTCTCGGCCCTTACTAGCATGAAAAATATAGCCACAGACTGTGTGTGGGAAACGATTTAAAACTGAGACTCTCTCCAATACAACTGTCACGATCGTCTAAGTGAGAAAGAGAGGAGGACCAAAACGCAGCTTGATGTGAATCCATTCTTCTATTTATTAATAAACTATACAAACTAAACAAAATAACAAACGACCGTGACGCTAATGAAACCGAGTGCAGACATGCAACATCAACTAACATAGACAATAACCCACGAAATACCCAAGGAATATGGCTACCTAAATGGTTCCCAATCAGAGACAACGATAAACAGCTGCCTCTAACTGAGAACAAATCTAGGCACCCATAGACCTACTTAACACCTAGAATAGAAAACACCCATATACATACAAAACCCCTAGACAAGAACACGTTTGGGAACCACTGGTGTAGACCAATTAGGGGTTCCAATCTCTCCAAAAGAATGTGGTGATCGATGATGTCAAAAGCAGCACTAAGGTCTAGGAGCACGAGAACAGATGCAGAGCCTTGGTCTGACACCATTAAAATGTCATTTACCACCTTCACGAGTGCAGTCTGAGTGCTATGATGGGGTCTAAAACCAGACTGAAGGATTTCGTATACTTTATATTTCTTCAAGAAGGCAGTGAGTAGCTGCGCCACAGCTTTTCCTAAAATGTTTGAGTGGAATGGGAGACTCGATATAGGCTGATCGTTTTTTACATTTTCAGGGTCAAGGTTTGGCTTTTTCAAGAGAGGCTTTATCACTGCCACTTTTAGTGAGTTTTGTACACATCCAATGGATAGGGCGCCATTTATTATCGTCAACATAGGAGGGCCAATCACCGGAAGAAGGTCTTTCAGTAGTTTAGTTGGGATAGGGTCCAGTATGAAGCTTCAGGATTTAGAGGCCATGGCTATTTTAATAAATGTGTCAAGATAGGATTAAAAAACTTGATTGTCTCTATTGATCCTAGGTCCTGGCAGTTCTGTGCAGACTCAGGACAACTGCGCTTTGGAGAAATACGCAGATTCAAAGAGGAGGCCGTAACATCCTTTCTAATGATTATGATCTTTTCATCGAAGAAGTTCATGAATTCATCACTGCTGAAGTGAAAACCATCCTCTCTTGTTGAATGCTGCTTTCTAGTTAGTTTTGCGACAGTACTGAAAATACATTCTGGATTGTTCTTATTCTCCTCAATTAGGTTGGAAAAATAGGATGATCGAGCAGCAGTGAGGGCTCTTCGATATTGCACGGTACTGTCTTTCCAAGGTAGTCGGAAGACGTTTTGTGGAACGCCATTTCCGTTCCAATTTTCTGGAAGCTTGCTTCAGGGCTCGGGTATTTTCTGTATACCAGGGAAGCAATTATTATTATTTTTTTTATTTTTTCGGGATGCGACTACGTCTAGGGTATTACGCAAGTTTAAATTTAGATCCTCAGTTAGGTGGTTAACGGATATTTGTATTCCGACGTCCTTGGGTAGGTGAAGGGAGTCTGGAAGGGCATCTAGGAATCTTGTGGTTGTCAGAGAATTTATAGCACAGCTTTTGATGATCCTTGGTTGGGGTCTGAGCAGATTATTTGTTGTGATTGCAAATGTAATAAGATGGTGGTCTGATTGTCTAGGATTATTTAGACTCACAATATTTATTCCACAGGACAAAACTAGATCCAGGGTATGCGTGGAGCCGGCACAGGTGGCACCGGACTGATGACATGCTCTTCAAAACGCCTGCACTGCAGCATACTCCTAGCCAACACCTCTCTCCAATATCTCTCCTCAAACAGCTCCATCGACTCTCAGACGGTCTCTGGCTCTCTCCTCGGCCGACCGCCACTTGTCTCCCCCCCCCACCCCACCGAGGACCCCGGCGTCGTCGCTGTCCTCCTTTACTCCTTGGCGACTCCCGCCAAGGAACGGTCTCGCATCCACCTAGTATCTCTTCTGATGACCAAGTCTCCTTCACCTCCTGGGCACGCTGCTTGGTCCTGTAATGGTGGGATATTCTGTCACGACCGTCGTATGAATAATTAGACCAAGGCGCAGCATGAGTAGAGTTCCACATTTTAATAATAGTGAAACTTCCAAAACAACAAAGATATAATGATCGTGAAATACGTAGCGCACATAGGCACTCACACAAAACAATATCCCACATCGCAGATGGGAAAAAGGACACACTAAGTATGATCCCCAATTAGAGGTAACGATTATCAGCTGTCTCTAATTGGGAACCATACACACACCAACAACACCCCCCTAGTCACGCCCTGACCTAAAACACCATAGAGAACCCAGAGGGCTCTCTATGGTCAGGGCGTGACAGTTAGTCGTTCAACTTATTTCACACTTTAATGTTATGG
The DNA here is from genome assembly GCF_029448725.1 of Salvelinus fontinalis. NCBI lineage: Eukaryota > Metazoa > Chordata > Actinopteri > Salmoniformes > Salmonidae > Salvelinus > Salvelinus fontinalis. The sequence goes on along the minus strand of NC_074675.1, from coordinate 27,158,726 downwards.
CTGTTCTAGTTTATATGATTTAGGCAGTCTCAGTAATTAATCTTCCCTAGCCCAACAGTCATTCTGAATGCAGGTGGCGTGTTATTAAAAGCTCCAATTGTTGGATATCCTAACTCTGTCGGGATTTCAATAGGAATTAAACATCACTTTGCAAGCCAACATAATGTGACTTGCAGGCTTGATGTGGCCTGTAAACCAGGAGTTTCAGACCAGTGTGTTAGGGTGTAACTATGCACTCAAAGGCTTTAACCTGTTTGGGCTGAAGGGGTAGTGTTGAGTAGCCAGATAAAAGGTGCCCATTTCAAACGGCCTCGTACTCAATTCTTGCTCGTACAATATGCATATTATTATTACTATTGGATAGAAAACACTCTCTAGTTTCTAAAACCGTTTGAATTATATCTGTGAGTCAAACAGAACTCATTTGGCACAAACTTCCTGACCAGGAAGTGGAAAGTCTGAAATCGAGGCTCTGTCTACTTCCTGCCTATAAATGGGCATGATACGTAAGAGTATACGTGCACTTCATAGACCTTCCCCTGGATGTCAAGAGGCGGTGAGAGAAGAAATGTAGTGTTTATCTTGGTCTGAAGTGGAAAACAAGCTCTTTGTATGACGTGTACGCCCATTTCCTGTTTTCTGGAGAGCGCGAAGGGGGACCTGGATTTGCCTTCTGTTTAGCCGCCGTTATAGGCGACTAAATCAAAGCCGAATATCTCCGGCTTTGATTTTATTTGATACAAGTGACCATATCATCGTAAAGTATGTTTTTTCAATATAGTTTCATCAGATTATTGAACATTTTTCGGGAGTTTTGCCGTGTTCCGTTCTCTTCCGTTTGTTGACATGGAGAGCTTCGAGCCACTTGGCTAGTGTGCTTGCTAAATCGAGAGGGAAAATGGATGTTCTAAATCCAAACAACGATTGTTCTTGACAAAGGACACCTTGTCCAACATTCTGATGGAAGATCAGCAAAAGTAAGAAACATTTTATGATGCTATTTCATATATCTGTCGTACATGTGAACTAGTCGCCGACGGCCAACGTTTGGGTACTCTAGCTATACCGAAGCTGCATATCGTAATGAAGTTATTTTTTAGAATTCTAACACTGCGATTTCATTAAGAACTAATGGATCTATCATTTCCTATACAACATGTATTTTTTAGTTATGTTTATGAATAGCTATTTGGTCAGAATATGTGTGTTAGAAAAAGTGTCCGAAAAATATCGTTGCTGTTTAGACGTTGTGGAAAAAGTAGCTACGATAGCAACATGTATAACCACTGATTTCAGCTCTAAATATGCACATTTTCGAACAAAACATAAGTGTAACCTGAACCTGATGTTATAGGACTGTCATCTGATGAAGAATATCAAGGTTAGTCAAAAATTATATATCTTTTACTGGTTTGTTACGATCGCTAACTTTTACTGCTGGGAAATGGCTTGTCTTTCTGGCTATTGTGGTAAGCTAATATAACGCTATATTGTGTTTTCGCTGTAAAACACTTAATAAATCGGAAATATTGGCTGGAATCACAAGATGCCTGTCTTTCATTTGCTGTACACTACGTATTTTTCAGAAATGTTTTATGATGAGTAATTAGGTATTTCACGTTGGTGTCTGTAATTATTATGGCTGCTTTCGGTGAAATTTCTGATTGTAGCTGCAATGTAAACTATGATTTATACCTGAAATATGCACATTTTTCGAACAAAAAATTGATTTATTGTATAACATGTTATAAGACTGTCATCTGATGAAGTTGTTTGTTGGTTAGTTAGGTTGGTTCTTGGTTAGTTTGGTTGGTTTTGTGCATGCTACCTGTGCTGTGAAAAATGTCTGTCCTTTTTTGTATTTGGTTGTGAGCTAACATAAATATACGTGCTGTTTTCGCTGTAAAACATTTTAAAAATCGGACATGTTGGCTGGATTCACAAGATGTGTACCTTTCATTTGCTGTATTGGACTTGTTAATGTGTGAAAGTTAAATATTTTAAAAAATATATATTTTGAATTTTGCGCTTTGCACTTGGACGGGCTGTTGTCATAAGTGTACCGGCACCGCCCTGCAGCCATAAGAAGTTTTAAGATATATGTACTGTGTGTCATAATGAGTTTAATTGTAAAGACAACATATTCACTTAGGCACTCACTCTGTGAAGGCTAGAGTACTCAAAACCATTCAATACAACAATCATGTCTCTGTCGCAAACAAATACAGTCATGAGTGTTTAATTACAATTCACTCTAAATGCAAGGCACTCAACGTTTTATTTTTTATTTTTTATTTCACCTTTATTTAACCAGGTAGGCTAGTTGAGAACAAGTTCTCATTTGCAACTGCGACCTGGCCAAGATAAAGCATAGCAGTGTGAACAGACAACAACACAGAGTTACACATGGAGTAAACAATAAACAAGTCAATAACATAGTAGGGGGAAAAAACGTACGCAAAAAGGTAGAAACATTTTTATTCTGTGAACGGCATATTTTTGGGAATTAATTAAATTCCATCTGGTTATTGGGACAGACATGTATGCCATTTTGGACATGTGGACAAATCAAATAAGAACAACTACAGTCCACATGTAACAAAGACTCTCCATCATATACTCTCTGATTACAACCTCATTGATGCCTGGAGAGCACATAATCCTGATGCAAAAGAGTACACTTTCTATTCACAGGCATAAATCAACCTCACTAATCAATGTCACACTATTATCTACAACTATTTTCTTTAATCAAGAAAGATACATAGGAGCTTGTCTGATCAAAACACCTACTAGTGCCAGTGACACATTTCAGAATCTCCTAATTGTAACTAGGCCTTCAAAGAAAGGCATAAGGCCTTATGATGTATGACTGTATATATGATAATTAATAAAGGGAGAAGATTACAATCGTGAAAAAGAAAGCAAATAGTGCAGTTTGTGATGAAATGAAACAGTAACATCTAGGCCTATCTACAGAATGTACACGTAGAGGATGCAGGGGGTTCCATATCTATGGAAGGCCCAGCCTATGACCACATCCTCTTCAGCTCACAATACTTCCTGGAAGGGAGACTGGGGGCCTTCTGGGCGTCCAAATGTGATCTTGTCATACAGAGTCTGCGGCTACATGTGACAGACAGTCAAGAAGAAACTGTTTCAGCATCAAGAAAGGTATAGACTATTCTCAAAGTAGACTACATAGTCTTCCATTCAATCACAGACATTTTAACATTATGACCATTTATATCTTACCTTGTTCAATCTTGGGATAACCAGATTATTGACAGTTTCATAGATGGATATTGGGTTTACCTGACTGTTTGATCTTGTCTGGAATCAAAATACAGCCCATTACAATACAGTACATACAGCTTCCACACACTCAGATACATCATAACGGCAATGCATACTTACATCTCTACTTCTTGTGTTGATCATAACATCAGCATATATTGTGTTGTCAGTTAAATCTTCTGTGTTTTATAAGAACAAAATATCAACCAATCAGATACATTCCATACAGGATATCAACAAACATACCCAGGAATTAATGAGGGGTCTCACTCTTTTTCTAATTTCTAGCAAATCCCCCCCAAAATCCTATCAGCTGAAGAATACTTCTAGAACCAACAGAAATGTAAATGTAAGTATAGTGGAGGCCCCTGAGCTGTACATACCTGGGTTACTTCGGCCCCTGCAGTAGCACACTGCCACAGCTACAGTGAGGATCAGCACCACAGCACCTCCCACTGATACTCCGATATAGATGGTATACCACGGCAGTCCTGTCACATATTGTTCAACACACATGATTGGACTATACAATATGATAAAGACTAAATGGCTCTATATCATATACCTCCAATGTAATCACATGCATTACATATTATATTTGACAACATAAGCGTATAAGCAGAGTGAAAAGTGTATAGAAGGGATTATTATGATATCTAGGTACCTGGGGTGGTTGTGTCATTTCTACACTTTACTGTTGCAGAGGCAGTTTTCCAACTGACCAGGTTGGAGGCGTTGCACTTTACACTGATGTTTCTCTCTGCTGGTGAGAGAGAGAAGTGAATCTGCTGGGTGTCCCCGTAGATCTCATTGTCTCTCTCCCAGGTGTAGGTAATGTTGGGGTAGCAGGACACGTTGCACACCAGCCGTACCGTACAGGAGTGGTTGGCCAATAGCTTGATGTCTGTCTGGATCGCCACCTTGGATATAGGTTCTGACCAACCAGGAGAGAGATAGAGACTCATAATGAGTCTTCTAAATGAATCCTACCATAGCCATACAACCAGAAGAAAGATCATTGAGGATTAAACTTGAAAATGTGATTGAAATGTAACAAAGCATGGTGAGTAAGGTCAGTGTAAAACCCCAAATTCAGTTTTAGTGTAAAGACCATCAGCTGTGGTCATGTATAAAAATAGGAATGATATCAACACAGGATGCAAAAATGGTGATAACAGCCTACCGTGGACCTTCAGAGTGATGGTCTTACTGTCAATCTGACTTTTGTCCCCTTCGCCTGTAAGTAGAAAATCCCCTGAGTCTTGCAGTGTCAGTTCTCTGACTGTTAAACTGAAGTTTTTGGTGTTCATCTTTAGTCTCCCCTCGAACTGGGATCCAGGTGAATATACAACTTCTGAGTAGAATTCTGCAATATCCTTTCCCATATACTTCCACACCAAGGATTTGAAATGTCCATTCTCTAAGCCTGCCAGCAGCTCCACAGAGTCCCCCACTCTTTTGTTGATGATCAGAGGAACACCCACACCTGAAAACACACAAATACACACGTTATTCTGACATCAATCAATGGTTGGACACTATGTTACAATGATCTTATTACTGTGTAATTATTAATGTAAGTAAGATGTAGCAAGTACTTTAATTACTCATTGTTACACTGTAATAACACTTGTTACAGTGTGCATACATGAATAATTACACAATAATACACTGCAATGCAAAGTCCTACCTAATCAATAATAGATAATAATGGATTAGATTTACATAGCCAATTTCCAGGTTTCATTTATACTGTACATGACACTTTACATATTTTAACTTTATATCTTTATGTATCTGAGTGTGTGGGTCCTATTTTACGTCTTTAAAGTCCACTCCTCCCCCACATTCAGTAGAACAGGATGAGATGACAGGAAAAGAGAAGTGGGGGTGGATCTGATAACCCCTCCTCAGCTCACAAGTACAAATACCACTGTGTTTACTGTGTAATTATTCACCAGAAATGCATCATATACTGCATGGGCAACATTATAAATACATATCAGTCTGAAGTAATGAATTATATACCCTTAAACGAAAAAACATCTGTCATGAATTAAGACAAAATAAAGTTACAACTCAATGAGGTGTGGTATTTAGGGCATAACTGCAGTTATCCTAGTCCTGCAGTGTATCTTATTATGTAATAAAAACAATCATTTGATACAGTCCCCTATCACCTTAAATTTAATGAATGACAGCCATTAGGCACAGGGTGTTAAGATCTGTTGCGTTCTAGAAGCAATTGTTAGGTTCTTAGACACTAGAGAAGCTTAAACAAGTTGAATTCTTCCCAAAGGGTCAACACAGCTGTAGTCAGACAAAGACATGTTCCCACCATCACAAGTATATATACTCCATCACAAGTATATATACTCCACAAGTATATATACTCCTCCTTCTCTCCAATCCTTACATCTAATGGTTCGACAGTAAGAGGGTAATAGGATAATAATCAATTTTTTCTCCCTTCAGTGGATCTGACCTGACCTCCTGACCTCAACCCCTCCTTCGCCTAATCCACAGATGTCAATCTGCTTCCCCAATAACAATCCTGTGACCTCCTCCCGTCCACCCAACACATTCCAAAGCCATCTGTCCTTCTACGGAGACCCATTACCTTCTGACATAAAACCCAGTCTCTTTCACTCCTTTATACACTATGCGTCTGATCTATCATGTCTTTAATATCTCAATGTTCAAAGTTCACCCCGAATCCAACACAATGCAACAGCTGCTGACCCAACCACACCATTGGCACTCATTCAAAACTGCAGAATCACTTCATCATGATATGTTCCTGAATATAGGTATTATGTAGGTTTTATCAAACAGGAGTAAAGCAAACGATTCTAAATACCCAACCAATCACTGATGGCTAGGCATTCTACAGTAAATACACACCGTTGCAAAGACAAACAAGGAAGTTAGAGAAAGCTAACGGTTTTACTAACTTTATAATTCAAGAAAGCCCATGCAATAGATTCAAAGCACGAACAGGATAATATATAGATACTTTTTTACAAAACTTACCATAGTGGAGGTTGGAGAATAGGATAAGTAGTATTCCCTGTTTGGAGAAGCAGGAGAAGGGACCACCAGACATCTCTGTAAGGATTTGACTGTTTCCTCAGACTGTATGTCCTTATCTATCACTGTCACTGGTAGCTAGCAGTTGACTAACCGATACACACAGAGAAGGAATTGTAGAGTAGAGAAAGAGCCGACTTCCTTATGATGAGGGCTGCTGTTCTATAAAATAATTCCTGTTTGTTAGCTGAAAAGGAGGTCACATTCTATAGTTGCTCTCTGAAAATACCCCTTCACTCAGCTTGAGAGTTAGAAGATGAGGCGTGGGTGTGTTTGGGGTCTGTCACTGTGTTGATCAGTCTGATGGTGGTGGAGCATGTGTTTCCTAGCTGCTACTGGTTGTGTGGTTCATGGTCTTGGTGTTTCACAGATACCGGTAACTTGTTACTTTATGAGCAGACCACTCAAAGTTGCAGAGAAAGAGAAAGGAGGTAGATAGAGGGCTCGGGGGAAGAGAGAGAGAGAGAGAACAAAAGAGAATGAAAGAGAGAGAGTGGGGGGGGGTTAGAGAGAGTGAGCGAGAGAGAGCAAAAATATCAAAGCAGTCTGTGGGCATCTTCATCTAGGCTTCATATGCCTGCAGAAGTGTTTGTGTAGCGTGGTTTGTTCTGCGTTGTCTACTTTTAATTAGGACGCTGCCACAACTGAAGGTCTGCTAGTTGAATTATTTTTATTTGCCCTGCACACGAAGAGACAACACACATTATGTTAACCCTTGGCGCAGTCCTAGCTCTCAGGCACCTTGCTAGCCGAAGGTCAGGCAAAAGAGAGCGTCAAAAGGAAATAACATGTGCTGCGTGCACACATTCAATGCACAACAGCACACTATACAATACAATACAAGTAAAATGATACAGAACATAATTCGAACAAAATAAAATACATAACGGCACTTTACTTTAGCTCTTGGCGCAGTCCTAGCTCTCAGGCACCTGCGCAAGCACATGGACATTCACTCAAACACTGTCCCAAGTACTCACAAGTTCCAATAGATACCCTAGTTAGCGAGCTTTGTGAAACTTGTTAACATAAATCTTTATGTGGTTCATAAATCTTTACGTGGTGCATAATCTAGGGGAACAACATCACACTGCTACATTCCCCCCACTGTTTTACACTAGATTATAGGCACAAACCAAAACACATTACCTCGAAGGTAACAAAGCAAAGAAAGAAAGAAAACATTTCACACCCACAGGGCGACAGAGTAACCCAGTGTAGTCCCTTAATTCTAGACCCACAAATGGCCGATCAGCTGAAAAGCTATCCTACAAAGGATTAGGAAAAATAAGGGGTAGCTAATCCCTTATTCAACCATATACGAAAAATACCATATACATTTTATGGCGATGGACTACACACAATGTTACATGAATTGTCAAATATATTAGACAAACCCACAAATCATTCTAAGACGCGCTTAGATTACTACATATATAAACAATAAAAAAAGGTAGGCAATATCCTACCATCACTGAGAAACCAAGAACTGTTTCATTTCCTGTTTGGATTAGCCTATCCACTGGCTTAATAAGTCTACCCCGTCTAGTCCGAACACCATCACCCAAAAACCGAGCAGGAATGTCAGACAGCACTAACCCTGCTCAGAGGTCTAACCTCAGGATGGGGAGTACTACAGATCCGCATATGCGGAGCCAGCACACTTTCAGTTACCGACTCAACACTAGTGGTGTCAGACGACTGTTCAGAATCCTGGTAGAATGTCACAGACCACACTGACGAAGCATCTTCAACCAAGGTAACATCATCTGTCACCGCATCATCCACACTGAATGGAGTTTCGCAATCAGAACTCTTGTAGAATTCGGGGATATCTCTCTGGTCCACTTCTGCTGAGTACACATTTCACTTAAGGGGACTTCATACGGTTGTTCCACCTCACTTCCATCAGCTGGGACTTCACCATCCTCTTGGAGTATGCTCCCAGAAGACTCAGGAAGGCCTGATACCCAGTGGACAGTTCTGGCATCACTCCCATCCATTTGGCTGGACTCTGCAGACATCTCAGAGATCACCTCACCACTCGATAGAGATCCGTGACCCTCAGGTTCCTCCCACGAAGGCAAAGGCAGAAAGCTGACTGGCATAATCAGGTTCCTATGCACAGTTTTGATGCGTCCAGTGGTAGGGTGTTGGATACGATATGTGTTCAGTGAGCTGTTCTTCGCAACCACTATAGAGAGATTAAAGTAGATGTCACACGTCAAGATTTGATGGATGACCCTATGTGAGCCTATGTGACCGCTATGTGAACCTAAGGGGTTGCCTGTCAGGACATTCTGATGGTTAGGTGGGGGTCTTTGGGTAAGGGTCCAGTTGTCAGGTCAACCGGTAATGATTTATGACCCAAGCCTGATTTATGACCCAATGTAATGATTTATGACCCCCCTGATGGTTAGGTGGGGGTCTTTGGGTAAGGGTCCAGTTGTCAGGTCAACCGGTAATGATTTATGACCCCAGCCTGATTTATGACCCTATGTAATGATTTATGACCCTATGTCCTGTTGTAGCAGGCATGCCCATATTTGGGCTTCCGGTCAGGACATCCTGGCCGGGGTGGGGGCTGGTTGGGTAAGTGTCAAGCTGTCAATGTCGTAAATCAGAAAAAGATCATGATTTATGACCCTATGTAGTGATTGATGCCCCAATGGTTTGTAGAAGGGGGGGCATGCCCATATTTGGGCTTCCGGTCAGGACATCCTGATCCTGGGGTAAGTAAGTGACCAGGTGTCATGTCAAACTGTTCCTGGATGTCTAGTGTTGGGGGTTGTTAATGAACATTTCAAACAGGCTGGCTTTGCAGAAGCCTTATAAACCCCCAAAACAATGCATGTTTAACCTGTCTAGGATCAGCGTGCCGCTAGCGGCACTCCCCCCCCCCCCCCACTGAAAAACCAGTGCCGCGAAATTCAAAAAAAATATTTTTTTAAAATATTTAACTTTCATACATT
>NC_074675.1:27124269-27149267 GCF_029448725.1 Salvelinus fontinalis | reverse complement strand
AATGCATAAACAAATGGCAAATTTGTGCCACATAAATATGTATTAGCAATTAATAATGTCCCGCGTCTGAGGAGATGCCAGGTGCATGCCAAATAGGTCTGACTGGTCTGGGCTGAGCTGGTGGCTTTGTGTTACAATACACTCTTCATCTCCTCTATGGTTGCAGCACAATGGCCACTTTACACACCAGCACCCCCCCATCATTACAATACACCTCTCCTCCAGCTTCTGTTATGAACCGCCAGCATCATTACAATACACCTCTCCTCCAGATCCTGTTATGAACCACCAGCATCAATACAATACACCTCTCCTCCAGCTTCTGTTATGACCCGCCAGCATCATTACAATACACCTCTCCTCCAGCTCCTGTTATGAACCGCCAGCATCATTACAATACACCTCTCCTCCAGATCCTGTTATGAACCACCAGCATCAATACAATACACCTCTCCTCCAGCTTCTGTTATGACCCGCCAGCATCATTACAATACACCTCTCCTCCAGCTTCTGTTATGACCCGCCAGCATCATTACAATACACCTCTCCTCCAGATCCTGTTATGAACCACCAGCATCATTACAATACATCTCTCTTCCAGCTCCTGTTATGACCCGCCAGCATCATTACAATACACCTCTCCTCCAGATCCTGTTATGAACCACCAGCATCATTACAATACACCTCTACTCCAGCTCCTGTTATGAACCACCAGCATCATTACAATACACCTCTCCTCCAGCTCCTGTTATGAACCACCAGCATCATTACAATACACCTCTCCTCCAGCTCCTGGTATGAACCGCCAGCATCATTACAATACGCCTCTCCTCCAGCTTCTGTTATGACCCGCCAGCATCATTACAATACACCTCTCCTCCAGCTCCTGTTATGACCCGCCAGCATCATTACAATACACCTCTCCTCCAGCTCCTGTTATGACCCGCCAGCATCATTACAATACACCTCTCCTCCAGCTTCTGTTATGACCCGCCAGCATCATTACAATACACCTCTCCTCCAGCTTCTGTTATGACCCGCCAGCATCATTACAATACACCTCTCCTCCAGCTCCTGTTATGACCCGCCAGCATCATTACAATACACCTCTCCTCCAGCTTCTGTTATGACCCGCCAGCATCATTACAATACACCTCTCCTCCAGCTTCTGTTATGACCCGCCAGCATCATTACAATACACCTCTCCTCCAGCTTCTGTTATGACCCGCCAGCATCATTACAATACACCTCTCCTCCAGCTCCTGTTATGAACCACCAGCATCATTACAATACATGACCATCCGCAGACAGAGACCGGGGACTGTTTACATAGTGAAAATGCCAAATGAATCCGTATTTCCACCCTCGCTTAAAGTAATAATCACTGATCTGCCTTGAACGGATTGGAGTTGCATTGGTACAGTTGAATACATAACTAGTACATAGTAAGTCATATTGGAACAGGGAACCATGCTCCAAAGCCACACAGAGACATAGAGTACACCATGAAGGGAAGCAACTTTCAGTGTCATGCCTCTCTGCACCAGCGGAGGCTGCTGAGAAGAGAACGGCCCGTAATAATGGCTGGAATGGAGTCAATGGACTGGTATCAACCACATAGAAACCATGTTTTTGATGCGTTTGATACCATTCAGTTGACTCCATTCCAGCCGTTATTATGAGCCGTCCTCCCCTCAGCAGCCTCCACTGCTCTGCACTAATGGACAACCATCTGCTAAGACTGTCAGCAACATTGAGGTTTTAGGAGAATAGTGTACAGACTCTCTCTCCGCATTACTCAGTACTTTTCAATGATCTGTTTATTACTTTGCTATTTACTATTGTTTACTTGCCTACACGTTCATGTTAAGATAGAGTCTATGTTAGTAGTGACAGTAGCATCTAACTGTCACACCCTGATCTGTTTATCCTGTCTTGTGCTTGTCTCCACCCCCCTCCAGGTGTCTCCCATTTGTCCCCGTTATCTCCTGTGTATTTACACCTGCGTTTTCTGTTTGTCTGATGCCAGTTTGTCTTGTCTCGTCAAGCCTACCCGCGTGGTTTTTCCGTACTCCTGTTTTTCTAGTTGCTGCTTTCTAGTCCTCCCGGTTCTGACCTTTTCTGCTAGCCCTGAACCCGCCAGCCATACCATTCTGCCTGCCCTGACCTCGAGCCTGCCTGCCGTCCTGCATCCATCTGACTCTGACCTGTTTACAAACTTCTGCCTGTCCTCGACCGGCCTCTTGTCTATTTAAGCAATAAGGCACGAGGGAGTGGGGTATATGGCTAATATACCGCGGCTAAGGGCTGGTCTAAAGCACGACGCAACGCGGAGTGCCTGGATACACCCCTTAGCCGTGGTATATTGGCCATATACCACAAACCCCTGAGGTGCTTTATTGTTATTGTAAACTGGTTACCGACATAATTAGAGCAGTAAAAATAAATGTTTTGTCATACCCGTGGAATACGGTCTGATATACCACGGCTGTCAGTCAATCAGCATTAAGGGCTCGAACCACCCAGTTTGTAGTAATACATAGTATATAGTAATGTTATTTTAGTCGTGTGTCGTGGTGGGGAGAGGGGATATAACCTGTGGAGGGCAGGCTAGTCCCCTTTAGAGCACAATCACTATTGTTGGATAAACACAATAACACACATCTCCACTTCATCGGGCTCCTGAAGCAAACAGAAACAAATACAGAAAGCGGGAGAGAAAGAGAGAGAGAGGAGAGAAAGAGAGAGAGAGAGAGCGAGGAAAGAAAGAGAGAGCGAGCGAGGAGAGAAAGAGAGAAAGCCAGAGACAGAGAGAGAGAGAGGAGAGAAAGAGAGAGAGAGGACAAAAAGAGGGCACAGGCCTTCTGTTCCATTGTGAGCAGGTCATTAATAAGGATTGGATAAACATGACCATTGTGAGCAGTGGCCAACCTCACTACTGTAAGTCGCTCTGAATAAGAACGTCTGCTAAATTACTAAAATGTCAAACGTGCGTTCCCTTGTGTGTGTGTATGTGGCTTGTGAAACCTCTTCCCAGAATCGCAGGGATGACAGAGGGATTTGTTTCGGGGTAGAAGGATTAACTGAGACTATGGCCGGAGCAGCAGCTCAGTTCCAGCTGGGTAAAACCTACGTCCTTAATCACTGGCGTAATCTGACTACTGTAATATCATAACAATCAGCAACACATCTGCCTATTAATTTCACCACTAATACAATAATAGTGATTAAACATCTGCTGAATGGGACTCAGTGCAGTCAAGAACAGAGATTCTGGCTCGCATCTGTTACGTAGGATTTCTACCTGTCCTCTATCCAATCTGTGTAACACACACAGAGAGAAAGAGAAAGACACACACACACAGGCACACTCTCCGGTACTGATACCCTCCCTCCGATTACCTACACCTCACCTCACCCCAAAACACCTTGGCCTACCCTCATCAAGCCCACGTACCTCCAAGTCACCCCCTAGTCCACCCCCTAGCCCACAGCTTCAGACCTATCCTCCACCAGCCCTCCCTATCCAACCAACTGCTTGTCCTCTGTTACCACCCCACATCCAGTGAGTGAGCTCCAGACCTGCAGGCCAAATTACCCCTGGGTTCCCCCAGTCTGGGCCACTGACTGAGGTTTCCTGTCTGGAGCTCTGGATCTTTCAGGCCACAATGAAAGGCCTATTGTTCACCTAGGTGGTCACCCCCCCCCCCCCCCCCCCCCCCCCCCCCCCCCCCCACACACACACATAGACGCACTCATGGCCCTACGTACACACATTTATGCACACATATTTTATGCACACACACACATATAAGCCACACACACACACACACACACACACACACACACACACACACACACACACACACACACACACACACACACACACACACACACACACACACACACACACACACACACACACACACACACACACACACACATCCCCTAACCCTGTCATCATGGAGCAGGGGACAGAGAGCGGTGGGGCTAGCATGGTGACAGTGGTAAATATTTAGGTGTAGGATGTAACTACATTGTGTAATTCAGCCACAGCAACTTCCTGTCTTACGATGTTTAGTCTCTGTCTGCTGTCGCTCGCAGATTCCTCTCATCTGATTGGTCCATTTGACCTGTCCCCCACTCCCTCTCATCTCTCTGGTTGGCTCTCTAGGAGAAGTTGCCCCCCTAACCACAGATCTAGAATCAGCTTACCCTCCCACAATCATAAATGTAACCATAAGGAGGGTAAATGCAAAACTGACCTTAGATCAAAGACAAGGGGAAACATGCTCCTTTAATCCAGATGGAGCATGACCACAATGCCAGTCGTCCTCCAGTTGAGTTTATTAAAGGAACAAAGACAACAGCAGCTCCACACCATAAAACAACCACATACCCAACGCACTCAGGAAGAATACTAGACCACAGAATAGGAAGAAAATGGAGGGACACTGGTAGAGTAAAAAGAAAAGAAGAATAGGCAGAGAAGTGACCCCCATCACACAGCTAAGAACCTCACAAATAAGTAGAGAAGTGACCCGTATCACACAGCTAAGAACCTCACAAATAAGTAGAGAAGTAACCACCATCACACAGCTAAGAACCTCACAAACAAGTAGAGAAGTGACCCCCCCCTCCATCACACAGCTCAGAACCTCACAAATAAGTGGAAAAGTGACCCCCCCCCGATCACTACAGCTAAGAACCTCACAAATAAGTAGAGAAGTGACCACCATCACACAGCTAAGAACCTCACAAATAAGTAGAGAAGTGACCCCCCCATCACACAGCTAAGAACCTCACAAATAAGTAGAGAAGTGAACCCCCCCCCCATCCCACAGCTAAGAACCTCACAAATAAGTAGAGAAGTGACCCCCCCCCCCCACCCATCACACAGCTAAGAACCTCATAAATAAGTAGAGGACTGACCCCTCCATCACACAGCTAAGAATCTCACAAATATGTAAGGAAGTGACCCTCCATCACACAGCTAAGAACCTCACAAATAGGTAAGGAAGTGACACCCCATCACACAGCTAAGAACCTCACAAATAAGTAAAGAAGTGACCCCACATCACACAGCTAAGAACTTCACAAATATGTTGAGAAGTGACCCACCCCACCCCACCCCCCCAATCACACAGCTAAGAACCTCACAAATAAGTAAAGAAGTGACCCAACATCACACAGCTAAGAACCTCACAAATAGGGTAGAAAAGTGAACCCCATCACACAGCTAAGAACATCACAAATAAGTAGAGAAGTGACCCCCCCATCACACAGCTAAGAACCTCAAATATGTAGAGAACTGACCCCCCCATCACACAGGTAAGAATCTCACAAATAAGTAAAGAAGTGACCCAACATCACACAGCTAAGAACCTCACAAATAGGGTAGAAAAGTGAACCCCATCACACAGCTAAGAACATCACAAATAAGTAGAGAAGTGACCCCCCCATCACACAGCTAAGAACCTCAAATATGTAGAGAACTGACCCCCCCATCACACAGATAAGAAACTCACAAATAAGTAGAGAAGTGAACCCCATCACACAGCTAAGAACATCACAAATAAGTAGAGAAGTGACCCCCCATCACACAGCTAAGAACCTCACAAATAAGAAGAGAACTGACCCACCCATCACACAGATAAGAAACTCACAAATAAGTAGAGAAGTGAAACCCATCACACAACTAAGAACCTCACAAATAAGTAGAGAAGTGACCCCCTATTACATAGCTAAGAACCTCACAAATAAGTAGAAGTGACCCCCCATCACACAGCTAAGAACCTCACACATAAGTAGAGAATTGACCCACATCACACAGCTAAGAACCTCACAAATAAGTAGAGAAGTGACCCCTCATCACACAGCTAAGAACCTCACACATAAGTAGAGAATTGTCCCCCCATCACACAGCTAAGAACCTCACAAATAAGTAAAGAAGTGACCAAACATCACACAGCTAAGAACCTCACAAATAGGGTAGAAAAGTGAACCCCATCACACAGCTAAGAACATCACAAATAAGTAGAGAAGTGACCCCCTATCACACAGCTAAGAACATCACAAATAAGTAGAGATGTGACCCCCCCATCACACAGCTAAGAACATCACAAATAAGTAGAGAAGTGACCCCCCCATCACACAGCTAAGAACCTCAAATATGTAGAGAACTGACCCCCCCCATCACACAGGTAAGAATCTCACAAATAAGTAAAGAAGTGACCCAACATCACACAGCTAAGAACCTCACAAATAGGGTAGAAAAGTGAACCCCATCACACAGCTAAGAACATCACAAATAAGTAGAGAAGTGACCCCCTATCACACAGCTAAGAACCTCACAAATAAGAAGAGAACTGACCCACCCATCACACAGATAAGAAACTCACAAATAAGTAGAGAAGTGAAACCCATCACACAACTAAGAACCTCACAAATAAGTAGAGAAGTGACCCCCTATTACATAGCTAAGAACCTCACAAATAAGTAGAGAAGTGACCCCCCATCACACAGCTAAGAACCTCACACATAAGTAGAGAATTGACCCACATCACACAGCTAAGAACCTCACAAATAAGTAGAGAAGTGACCCCTCATCACACAGCTAAGAACCTCACACATAAGTAGAGAATTGTCCCCCCATCACACAGCTAAGAACCTCACAAATAAGTAGAGAGTTGTCCCCCCATCACACAGGTAAGAATCTCACAAATAAGTAGAGAAGTGACCCCCCCCCCCATCACACAGCTAAGAACCTCAGAAATAAGTAGAGAACTGACCCCCATCACACAGCTAAGAACCTCACAAATAAGTAGAGAAGTGACCCCCCATCACACAGCTAAGAACCTCACAAATAAGTAGAGAAGTGACCCCCATCACACAGCTAAGAACCTCACAAATAAGTAGAGAAGTGACCCCCCCATCACACAGCTAAGAACCTCACAAATAAGTAGAGAAGTAACCCCCCAATCACACAGCTAAGAACCTCACAAATAAGTAAAGAAGTGAACCCCATCACAGAGCTAAGAACCTCACAAATAAGTAAAGAAGTGACCCCCCCCATCACACAGCTAAGAACCTCATAAATATGTAAGGAAGTGATCCCCCCATCACACAGCTAAGAACCTCACAAATACGTAAGGAAGTGATCCCCCCCCATCACACAGCTAAGAATCTCACAAATATTTAGAAAAGTGACCTCCCATCACACAGATAAGAACCTCACAAATAAGTAGAGAAGAGACCCCTCCATCACACAGCTAAGAACATCACAAATAAGTAGAGAAGTGACCCCCCATCACACAGCTAAGAACCTCACAAATAAGTAGAGAAGTGAACCCCCCATCACACAGCTAAGAACCTCACAAATAAGTAGAGAAGTGACCCTCCATCACACAGCTAAGAACCTCATAAATAATTAGAGAAGTGACCCCCCCATCACACAGCTAAGAACCTCAGAAATATGTTGAGAAGTGACCCCCCATCACACAGCTAAGAACCTCACAAATAAGTAAAGAAGTGACCCCCCCCATCACACAGCTAACAACCTCACAAATAAGTAAAGAAGTGACCCCCCCCCCCATCACACAGCTAAGAACCTCACAAATAAGTAGAGAAGTGACCCCCCCATCACACAGCTAAGAACCTCACAAATAGGTAAGGATGTGACCCCCCATCACACAGCTAAGAACCTCACAAATAAGTAGAAAAGTGACCCCCCCATCACACAGCTAAGAACCTCACAAATATGCTGAGAAGTGACCCCCATCACACAGGTAAGAACCTCACAAATAAGTAAAGAAGTGACCCCCCCATCAAACAGCTAAGAACCTCACAAATAAGTAGAGAAGTGAACCCCCCCATCACACAGCTAAGAACCTCACAAATAAGTAGAGAAGTGACCCCCCCCTCCCCGATCACACAGCTAAGAACCTCACAAATAAGTAGAGAAGTGACCCCCCCATCACACAGCTAAGAATCTCACAAATAAGTAGAGAAGTGACCCCCCCATCACACAGCTAAGAACCTCACAAATAAGTAGAGAAGTGACCCCCCCCCCATCACATAGCTAAGAACCTCACAAATAAGTAGAGATGTGACCCCCCCATCACACAGCTAAGAACCTCACAAATAAGTAGAGAAGTGACCCCCCCCCATCACACAGCTAAGAACATCACAAATAAGTAGAGATGTGACCCCCCCATCACACAGCTAAGAACCTCATAGATAAGTAGAGATGTGACCCCCCCATCACATAGCTAAGAACCTCACAAATAAGTAGAGATGTGACCCCCCCATCACACAGCTAAGAACCTCACAAATAAGTAGATAACGGACCCCCATCACACAGATAAGAACCTCACAAATAAGTAGAGAAGTGACCCCCCCATCACTACAGCTAAGAACCTCACAAATAAGTAGAGAGTTGTCCCCCATCACACAGCTAAGAACCTCACAAATAAGTAGAGAGTTGTCCCCCATCACACAGCTAAGGACCTCACAAATAAGTAGAGAGTTGTCCCCCATCACACAGCTAAGAACCTCACAAATAAGTAGAGAGTTGTCCCCCATCACACAGCTAAGAACCTCACAAATAAGTAGAGAGTTGTCCCCCATCACACAGCTAAGAACCTCACAAATAAGTAGAGAGTTGTCCCCCATCACACAGCTAAGAACCTCACAAATAAGTAGAGATGTGACCCCCCCCCCCCATCACACAGCTAAGAACCTCACAAATAAGTAGAGAGTTGTCCCCCATCACACAGCTAAGAACCTCACAAATAAGTAGAGAAGTGACCCCATCACACAGCTAAGAACCTCACAAATAAGTAGAGATGTGACCCCCCCATCACACAGCTAAGAACCTCACAAATAAGTAGAGAGTTGTCCCCCCATCACACAGCTATCACACGGCACAGTAAACACTGCTCTATATACAGCACCAGTCAAACGTCTGCACACACCTACTCATGCAAGGGATTTTTCTTTATGTTTTACTATTTTCTACACTGTTTAATAACATCAAAACTATGAAATAACACTCATGGAATCATGTATTAACCAATAAAATGTTAAACAAATCAAAATATATTTTATATTTTGGATTCTTCAACGTAGCCCCCCTTTGCCTTGATGACAGCTTTGCACACTCTGGGCATTTCAAATATATTTAGATTTGTTTAACACCTTTTTGGTTACTAAATGATTCTATATGTGTAATTTCAGAGTTTTGATGTCTTCACTATTATTCTACAATGTAGAAAATAGTCACAATAAAGACAAATCCTGGAATGAGTAGGCGTGTCTGGTGCTTTTGACTGGTGCTGCAATAGACAGAAGAACCATAGTAAATCGTAAAAAATGGTAGGAAACATGGGGCACAAGAGGGGGGATAAAGTACAGGTCAGTGCTTTCTG
Organism: Salvelinus fontinalis; assembly: GCF_029448725.1. NCBI lineage: Eukaryota > Metazoa > Chordata > Actinopteri > Salmoniformes > Salmonidae > Salvelinus > Salvelinus fontinalis. Next base: position 27,139,839 of record NC_074675.1, on the reverse strand, counting down.
GGATATTTGGGATGTCCTTACCCTAAACCCTAACCTTAACCCTTAACCTTAACCATAATGATAACCATAACCCTTACCTTAACCATTTTAAATTTGAACTTCAATGGGGTAGGAACGTCCCAAGGATTCCGTATAGCACCATTGAGTAAGACAGAAAAAGACAAATAAAGAAGTACAAGAGTAGAACAAGTAAAGTGACACGACAGAAGCACAGCCCAAGAATGCTTCCACTGACATGGTCATGTGTCATTAAATCAACACACACTCCATCACCGCTTCCCAGCATGCACGCTTCCACATGTCATACAGTAGTAATGAGAGCTGCTGTACAATGTAAATCAGCGTAAGCATGTTTATGTTGTAACCGAAACACACTATAGAGTTTTAGTGTAATGCAATGGTGGGGTCTAGAGTTTAATGTGTGATATTATTACCATGTTGCCATGGAGCAGGAAAACTGGCCTATAGAAAACGAAGGTAGATTTAGAGCTCTCTGAATTATGTATGAGTTAGGGAATAAAGTGTATATGCATAGAGTGTTTATTAACAAGAATGAGTGATTCATTGTGAATAACTCCTGCCTTCTCTCTCTTTCTATGACTGTACTGTCCACTTGGTTCACAAGGCTCTGTGTGTTACCTAATATGGCCCAGAGAGGATGGAGAGAGCAGTCCACTGTCCAGACAGAGGAGAGGAGAGGAGAGGAAAGGAGAGGCTGGAGAGAGCAGTCCACTGTCCAGACAGAGGAGAGGAGAGGAGAGGAGAGGAGAGGAGAGGAGAGGAGAGGAGAGGAGAGGAGAGGAGAGGAGAGGAGAGGAGAGGAGAGGAGAGGAGAGGAGAGGAGAGGAGAGGAGAGGAGGAGAGAGCAGTCCACTGTCCAGACAGAGGAGAGGAGAGGAGACGAGAGGAAAGGAGAGGATGGAGAGAGCAGTCCACTGTCCAGACAGAGGAGATGAGAGGAGAGGAAAGGAGAGGATGGAGAGAGCAGTCCACTGTCCAGACAGAGGAGAGGAGAGGAAAGGAGAGGATGGAGAGAGCAGTCCACTGTCCAGACAGAGGAGAGGAGAGGAGAGGAGAGGAGAGGAGAGGAGAGGAGAGGAGAGGAGAGGATGGAGAGAGCAGTCCACTGTCCAGATAGAGGAGAGAAGAGGAGAGGAGAGGAGAGGAGAGAGCAGTCCACTGTCCAGACAGAGGAGAGGAGAGGAGACGAGAAGAGACGATAGGCTGGAGAGAGCAGTCCACTGTCCAGACAGAGGAGAGGAGAGGAGAGGAGAGAGCAGTCCACTGTCCAGACAGAGGAGAGGAAAGGAGAGGAGAGAGCAGTCCACTGTCCAGACAGAGGAGACGAGAAGAGAAGAGGACTTCTGTTATCTCCCCACCTGTTACTCTGCTCGGTGTGCCCATTAGCTGCACTGGCGGCCACACACACACACACACACACACACACACACACACACACACACACACACACACACACACACACACACACACACACACACACACACACACACACACACACACACACACACACACACACACACACACACACACACACACACACACACACAGCCGTGATAGGCAGGGCAGACAGGGAGACGGCTGAAATGAAACCCTTGAACATGGTGTGTGTCTGACAGGGTGAATAAAACACCTCCCCCCCCCCACAAGGCCGCTATGCTCCGCGCCCTCCTCCTGATGTCTCCATTCATCTCAACTGTCACACTCACACACCCACAGCATATTTCACTTCCTCTGTCGGCCCGATAAATTACAGCTCTCTCTCTCTCTTCTCCTCTCCGCTGCACTCCCCCTCTCTCTCCTCTTGACATCTTTCTCTCTCTATTTTCTCTCTGTCTTTTTCTCAGTTAGGCCTCATATCCACTCAGTCTCTACTAACTCTCCAGTAAGGCTTCCTCTTTCACTCGCTCTTTACTTTTGTACATGAACTGTACACTATTATTCAAGGTAACACAATTGGCATATCACATTTATACACTGCTCAAAAAAATAAAGGGAACACTTAAACAACACAATGTAACTCCAAGTCAATCACACTTCTGTGAAATCAAACTGTCCACGTAGGAAGCAACACTGATTGACAATACATTTCACATGCTGTTGTGCAAATGGAATAGACAAAAGGTGGAAATTATAGGCAATTAGCAAGACACCCCCAAAAAAGGAGTGATTCTGCAGGTGGTGACCACAGACCACTTCTCAGTTCCTATGCTTCCTGGCTGATGTTTTGGTCACTTTTGAATGCTGGCGGTCATTACTTTACTTTACGACATGAAGGTCAGTCAATGCAGAACATTTCAAGAACTTTCAAAGTTTCTTCAAGTGAAGTTGCAATAACCATCAAGTGAAATGATGAAACTGGCTCTCATGAGGACCGCCACAGGAAAGGAAGACCCAGAGTTACCTCTGCTGCAGAGGATAAGTTCATTAGAGTTACCAGCCTCAGAAATTGCAGCCCAAATGATTCACAGAGTTCAAGTAATTCAACATCAACAGTTCAGAGGAGACTGCGTGAATCAGACCTTCATGGTTGAATTGCTGCAAAGAAACCACTACTAAAGGACACTAATAAGAAGATGAGACTTGCTTGGGCCAAGAAACACGAACAATGGACATTAGATTGGTGGAAATCTGTCTTTTGGTCTGATGAGTCCAACCGCCGTGTCTCTGTGAGACGCAGAGTAGGTGAACGGATGATCTCCGTATGTGTAGTTCCCACTGTGAAGCATGGAGGAGGAGGTGTGATGGTGTGGGGGTGCTTTGCTGGTGACACTCTCAGTGATTTATCTGGAATTTAAGGCACAAATAACCAGCATGGCTACCACAGCATTCTGCAGCGGTACGCCATCCCATCTGGTTTACGCTTAGTGGCACTATCATTTGTTTTGCAACAGGACAATGACCCAACACACCTCCAGGCTGTGTAAGGGCTATTTGACCAAGAAGGAGAGTGATGCATGAAATGACCTGGCCTCCACAATCACCAGACCTCAACCCATTTGAGATGGTTTGGGCTGAGTTGGACCGCAGAGTGAAGGAAAAGCAGCCAACAAGTGCTCAGCATATGTGGGAACCTGGGAATAAATCCAGGTGAAGCTGGTTGAGATTGCCACAGGTGTGCAATGCTGTCATCTAGGCAAACGTAGAAGAATATAAAATATAACACTTATTTGGTTACTACATGATTCCATGTGTCTTACTTCAAAGTTTTGATGTCTTCACTACTATTATACAATGTAGAAAATAGTCAAAATAAAGAAAAACCCTGTAATGAGTAGGTGTGTACAAACTTTTTGACTGGTACTGTATATAGCAGTGTTTATTGGCCGTGTAAAAGCTGTGTCGAGGTTCTTAGCTGTGTGATGGGGGTCACATCTCTACTAATTTGTGAGGTTCTTAGCTGTGTGATGGGGGGGTCACTTCTCTACTTATTTGTGAGGTTCTTAGCTGTGTGATGGGGGGGGTCACTTCTCTACTTATTTGTGAGGTTCTTAGCTGTGTGATGGGGGGTCACTTCTCTACTTATTTGTGAGGTTCTTAGCTGTGTGATGGGGGGTCACTTCTCTACTTATTTGTGAGGTTCTTAGCTGTGTGATGGGGGTCACTTCTCTACTTATTTGTGAGGTTCTTAGCTGTGTGATGGGGGTCACTTCTCTACTTATTTGTGAGGTTCTTAGCTGTGTGATGGGGGTCACTTCTCTACTTATTTATGAGGTTCTTAGCTGTGTAATGGGGGGTCACTTCTCTACTTATTTATGAGGTTCTTAGCTGTGTGATGGGGGGTCACTTCTCTACTTATTTGTGAGGTTCTTAGCTGTGTGATGGGGGGTCACTTCTCTACTTATTTGTGAGGTTCTTAGCTGTGTGATGGGGGGTCACTTCTCTACTTATTTGTGAGGTTCTTAGCTGTGTGATGGGGGTCACTTCTCTACTTATTTGTGAGGTTCTTAGCTGTGTGATGGGAGGTCACTTCTCTACTTATTTGTGATGTTCTTAGCTGTGTGATGGGGGTCACTTCTCTACTTATTTATGAGGTTCTTAGCTGTGTAATGGGGGGTCACTTCTCTACTTATTTATGAGGTTCTTAGCTGTGTGATGGGGGGTCACTTCTCTACTTATTTGTGAGGTTCTTAGCTGTGTGATGGGGGGTCACTTCTCTACTTATTTGTGAGATTCTTAGCTGTGTGATGGGGGGGTCACTTCTCTACTTATTTGTGAGGTTCTTAGCTGTGTGATGGGGGTCACTTCTCTACTTATTTGTGAGGTTCTTAGCTGTGTGATGGGAGGTCACTTCTCTACTTATTTGTGATGTTCTTAGCTGTGTGATGGGGGTCACTTCTCTACTTATTTGTGAGGTTCTTAGCTGTGTGATGGGGGTCACTTCTCTACTTATTTATGAGGTTCTTAGCTGTGTGATGGGGGGGTCCCTTCTACTTATTTGTGAGGGTCTTAGCTGTGTGATTGGGGGTCATATATTTTATACTTTTTCGCTTACTCCATGAATCCATGTGTTATTTCATAGTTTTGTTGTCTTTACTATTTTTCTACAATGTAGAAAATAGTCAAAATAAAGAAAAGCTCTTGAATATGTAGGTGTGTCTAAACTTTTAACTGGTACTATATTTGTGAGGTTCTTAGCTGTGTGATGGGGGTCACTTCTCTACTTATTTATGAGGTTCTTAGCTGTGTGATGGGGGGGTCCCTTCTACTTATTTGTGAGGGTCTTAGCTGTGTGATTGGGGGTCATATATTTTATACTTTTTCGCTTACTCCATGAATCCATGTGTTATTTCATAGTTTTGTTGTCTTTACTATTTTTCTACAATGTAGAAAATAGTCAAAATAAAGAAAAGCTCTTGAATATGTAGGTGTGTCTAAACTTTTAACTGGTACTATATATATATATATATATTTAACTGGTACTATATATATATACTATATATATATACTATATATATATATATATATATATCTTTCCATAGTCAGTCTTGTCCTTCATACAGTAAATGTAGGCAATGATCTGATTGGTCAAAACAACACAGGAACCAATCAGAAAACAGAACAGACGAGAACACCAAAACCTCGTGGAGACACGGAGAAAGTCAGACAAAAACATCTGTGGTATGTAGCATTCTCTCCTCGTCAGACGGCCAGACAAAGACTAACTGTGTGGACGTTAAGAGCCAGATGTGTCACTAATATCTTAATGAGTTAAAAGGTTCCAAATGACTAAGCTTAGTTTTGAAAAAATCATGGAGATGACATGTAACATAGAGGGACTGTAAACTGACCTTAGTTTACCTCAGAGAGGCTGCATCCCAAATAGCACCCTATTCCCTATTATAGAGTACTACTTTGACCAGGGCCTATAGGGCTCTGGTGAAAACAGTGCACTATATAGGGAATAGGGTGCCATTTGGGACACATACAGAGAATACAATAACTAGTCCCAAAGAAGACACTGCTGTAGGGTCTGTTACTGTGGTAAACTAGCTCAACAATACTTTTTTAACAGACAGCATCAACATCAGGCTCTGAATCAACGCCACAACAGGACAAAATCGAATCTGGACAATAACAGAATAATGAGAAGGAGAGCAATGGGACAAATCCTGATTTGACATACGGGAGCAGAACACAGATTTCAGTGAATAAAGATCCTATTAAATTACTCTTACTATTTAGAATTCAAAGTTTCACTGTCGGTTTCTCGTATAAGGAATCCAGACAGGGAATGTGGTCTACTTACAGCACGATGCACGCACTAACCACACCTAAGTCAAATACCATACATAATCACATGATTTAGCTGGAAGTTCACTATTTGGCAAAGTTATCATTGGTTCTAGAGTGGCGATGTGAGAAGGAGAGGAGAAACAGGGTATAGGTCTACAAGAGAAGACATTACAGCTTAGCATTGCAAAGTCAGAGCCTCCCCTGTCCCCCTTCTCCCAAACACACACCTCCCCCTCCACCTCCCCCTCCCAGGGTTTTAATTCCATCTCAGCACGGTAACAAACCCTCGTTAAAGCAGATTAATACCACAAGAGGATTAGTCTCTTATATTAGATAATGGAAGCGAGGACAGGAGAGAGAGATGAAGGAATCCCATACATGCATGGATGGTGTGTGTTTGATCTCTCTCTCTCTCTCTCACTCTCTCACACACACAAACACACACACACACACACACAGAGCTAATCCAGGTGTAACACATGTAGGTTAGGAATGGTGTAATGTTGGATGTGTGTGTACGTGTGGGCTTGTATTACTATCCTTGCATTACCATCCTTGTGGGTACCGGAAATCACCCAAAAGGATAGTAAAACAAGGAAAATTCTCCCTTGTAGGGCCATTTTAGGCTTAGGGGTTAGGTTTAGGGTTACAATTAGGGTTAGAATTAGGTTTAGGTGTAGGAGTTAAAGTTATGGTTAGGGGTTAAAGTTAGGGAAAACAGGACTTTGACTGGAAGTACATCTTAGGTCCCCACAAGGATAATAAAAAACATATGCTGTGTGTGTGTGTGTGTGTGTGTGTGTGTGTGTGTGTGTGTGTGTGTGTGTGTGTGTGTGTGTGTGTGTGTGTGTGTGTGTGTGTGTGTGCGTGCGTGCGTGCGTGCGTGCGTGCGTGCGTGCGTGCGTGCGTGCGTGCGTGCGTGCGTGCGTGCAGCTGTACGATGGAATGGTCTTTGTCTCTTCTGATATTGGATGGATAACGGGCTTACCCCATAAAAAGGAAGTTGATGACTTGCACCCCCTTTACGTATGTGTGAACTTGTGTGTGAACTTGTGACTGTGAGCTATAGCCCAGTGATGGTAAGTGTTGTGTTTCTGTCACATCTGGGCTATTTTCTCCACTGGCTGTCTGCTGGGTGTGAAAATCATCTGTCAGGAATCATGTCTCTGTGGCGTCAAGTTTCCTGTGTGCTTCACAAACTGTCGGTTGTTACATAGCTCAGAGACAGTACTTCATATTCACTAATAATGGTACATTACTGTCCTGTTGTTGGTGTAGGTCCTAGCTAATGTTAATGTGTTACCGCAATGCTCATGATCAAATCATTAGTTGCTGTACAACAAGTTGTCACCATGTTGTGTACATGTTTATTAGATCAGCTATGTAAATCCATTTGTTCAGTCAAGGCTTGAACAGCCATGCAGCTGATCCTCTGAACAAGCCCTGAATGTAAACATGTTACACAGAGATGTACAGTGGTGGTGCCTCCACACACACAGCAGGAGCCTAATAGACTCAGAGGCCCTGTCCCTGACATGGGGGCAGACACTAGAGCCCTGTCCCTGACATGGGGGCAGACACTAGAGCCCTGTCCCTGACATGGGGGCAGACACTAGAGTCCTGTCCCTGACAAGGGGGCAGACACTAGAGCCCTGTCCCTGACATGGGGGCAGACACTAGAGTCCTGTCCCTGACAAGGGGGCAGACACTAGAGCCCTGTCCCTGACATGGGGGCAGACACTAGAGCCCTGTCCCTGACATGGGGGCAGACACTAGAGCCCTGTCCCTGACATGGGGGCAGACACTAGAGCCCTGTCCCTGACATGGGGGCAGACACTAGAGCCCTGTCCCTGACATAGAGCAGACACTAGAGCCCGGTCCCTGGCATGGAGCAGACACTAGAGCCCTGTCCCTGACATGGGGGCAGACACTAGAGCCCTGTCCCTGACATGGGGGCAGACACTAGAGCCCTGTCCCTGACATGGGGGCAGACACTAGAGCCCTGTCCCTGACATAGAGCAGACACTAGAGCCCGGTCCCTGGCATGGAGCAGACACTAGAGCCCTGTCCCTGACATGGAGCAGACACTAGAGCCCTGTCTCTGACATGGGGGCAGACACTAGAGCCCTGTCCCTGACAAGGGGGCAGACACTAGAGCCCTGTCCCTGACATGGAGCAGACACTAGAGCCCTGCCCCTGACATGGGGGCAGACACTAGAGCCCTGTCCTTGACATGGGGGCAGACACTAGAGCCCTGTCCCTGACATGGGGGCAGACACTAGAGCCCTGTCCCTGACATGGGGGCAGACACTAGAGCCCAGGTGTGATTTTTGTGTTTAATCACAGTTACACTGACCCTGACCCTAGCTAGCTATAAGGACACTTACTGAAGAGGTCCATGTAGACTGACACAAAACACACACACACACACACACACACACACACACTTAAGCATGCATAATGCATAGTCACACACAAACAAACACAGACGCACACATAAGCATGCAATCACACACACACACACACATTCCCCAGCCCCAACTTGACATGGAAGGCCTCTGCCCTCTAAAAGACAGAACCAATCAAATAAAGACTTGTGCCTGCCTGTCAGTCCCTCCCTGCTCTGTCCAGGCAGAAGTAATCAAATCAAGGATGTGCTCGCTCTCACTAATGAAAAGCTTCTTGTCAAAAGAGCTGCTCTTTGGTGTTTGGTGATCCCCCTGTCACTATAAACCAGAAAGCTTGAGTTGCTCCCGGTAAGTACCGTAGCAGCTAGTAACACAGACACAAACTTTAACCCTGACTCTCTTTCCCAAATATCTATGGATAATGTATACATATACACTGAGTGCACAAAATGAGTCTATTAGTCTCCTGCTGTGTGTGTGGAGGCACCACCACTGTACATCTCTGTGTAACATGTTTACATTCAGGGCTTGTTCAGAGGATCAGCTGCATGGCTGTTCAAGCCTTGACTGAACAAATGGATTTACATAGCTGATCTAATAAACATGTACACAACATGGTGACAACTTGTTGTACAGCAACTAATGATTTGATCATGAGCATTGCGGTAACACATTAACATTAGCTAGGACCTACACCAACAACAGGACAGTAATGTACCATTATTAGTGAATATGAAGTACTGTCTCTGAGCTATGTAACAGCAGACAGTTTGTGAAGCACACAGCAAACTTGACGCCACAGAGACATGATTCCTGACAGATGATTTTCACACCCAGCAGACAGCCAGTGGAGAAAATAGCCCAGATGTACAATATTGTACAATATTTGCCCATTGTTCTTTACAAAATCATTCAAGCTCTGTCAAATTGGTTGTTGATCATTGCTAACCAAACATTTTCAGGTCTTGCCATAGATTTTCAAGTAGATTTAAGTCAAAACTGTAACTCAGCCAGTCAAAAACATTCATTGTCTTCTTAGTAAGCAATTTGTGTAGATTTGCCATTGTGATTTAGGCTATTGTCCTGCTGAAAGGTGAATTCATCTCCCAGTGTCTGGTGGAAAGGAGGCAGAGCCAGGTTTTCCTCTAGGATTTTGCCTGTGCTTACCTTATTCCGTTTCTTTTTATCCTGAAAAACTCCACAGTCCTTAACGATTACAAACATGCCCATAACATGATGCAACCACTACTATGCTTGAAAATATGGAGAGTGGTACTCAGTAATGTGTTGTATTGGATTTGCTCCACACATAACACTTTTTATTCAGGTAAAGAAGTGAATTGCTCTGCCACATTTTTTGCAGCATTACTTTAGTGCCTTGTTGTAAACATTTAGCATGTTTTGGAATAAATATTGGTATTCTGTACAGGCTTCCTTCTTTTCACTCAGTCATTTATGTTAGTATTGTGGAGTAACTACAATGTTGTTGATCAATTTTCTCCTATCACTGCCATTAAACTGTGTAACTGTTTTAAAGTCACCATTGGCCTCATGGTGAAATCCCTGAATGGTTTCCTTCCTCTCCAGCAACTGAGTTAGGAAGGACACCTGTATCTCTGTAGTGACTGGGTGTATTGATACACCCTACAAAGTGTAATTAATAACTTCACCATGCTCAAGGGGGTATTCAATGTAATTTTATCAGAATTATTTATAAAAAAGATCTGTCAGCTGTATATTGCAGAGGGGGCTCACTGACTCGACCAGGCAAAGAGTACCCCCGCACCACCTCGTAAGTGGTTCCTTCCCCTTCCAAGGTGCACCATGCAGCAAAAATATAGTGCATGCAGATAGTATCTTCTGTGGGGGGGGGGGGGGGGGGGGGGGGGGGGGGGAGTGTCAAGTGACACACCCAGTGTTTTATTTTACCTTTATTTAACTAGGCAAGTCAGCTAAGAACAAATTCTTATTTACATTGACGGCCTACACCGGCCAAACCCGGACGACGCTGGGCCAATTGTCCTCCGCCCTATGGGACTCCCAATCACGGCCGGTTGTGATACAGCCTGGATTCGAACCAGGGTGCCTGTAGTGATGCCTTTAGCACTGAGATGCTTTGCCTTAGACCCCTGCGCTATTCGGGAGTTGAATTAGATTTGATTAGGTTTGAGCTGCCGGTGATGGGCAGGACTCCCAGGAGGTACAGTATGTTTGTAAATGAATTTGATCAAGCTATGTATTGATTCCTTCTTGATGATTCCTTCTTGATGAGCAAGTAAAACCAAAATGTTTTGTTCTTTCTCTGTAATAATAGCCACCGAGCAATTTTATGAAGTAGGCTTTAGCTAGCCACCTAGATAGGTTCCCAGTCTCCCAACCTCATTACTAGCTACTAAGCCATTTCAGGCTACCAATCAAGTTAGAGTAGCTTGTCTGACTATCTTAGCTGGCAAGCCTGCTGGCAAGGTTGCTAGACCTTAGACCCTAGAATCTCTTTCATTCTTGGGTTATGATGATACTATACTAGCGTGGCAATTGTACTAAACTCTTAAGGCATACAAGTTCTTAAATAATTAATGTGCATCGTTCATTAAAGTGACAATTGAACAGATAAAGAGGTACGCTTAGATCGCCTATGCATTTTTGACATGGAATTAGGCATAATGATAATGGCTCTAGATTGCAGGAAAAAGCTGTTGCAAAATTCTCTGAATTCAACATCCCCCCCCTCAGTCCTCACATAATGCACGCCCCCATCTAAACTAACGGGTGCATGACACCCCTGCACACACACACACACACACCCCTGCACACACACATAGACATACAGAGGGTCAGACATGACTGTGCCTCCTCTGTCTGCCGTGTAAACCTCAGCAGGGACTAATTATTATCATTACAGCTGTTTGAGAAGTGTTTCCAAACAAGGCAATCAAAGTGTGTCCTTATAATTAGCAAGAAGTAGCAGCAGCCATCTCTCTGTCTACTGCTCTCCTCCTGGTGTGTGTGTGTGTGTGTGTGTGTGTGTGTGTGTGTGTGTGTGTGTGTGTGTGTGTGTGTGTGTGTGTGTGTGTGTGTGTGTGTGTGTGTGTGTGTGTGTGTGTGTGTGTGTGTGTGTGTGTGTGTCCATGCATGCGTGCGCTTCTTTGTGTGTGCATGCATGCGCGTCTGTGTACGTGTGTGTGATGGGTTTGAGAGGCAGGCAGCTAGGAGATAGATGAATCAGATCCTCCCTATGGAAGACAACCTGTACACGGTGCTCATTGTGCAGGAAAGACAGCTTGAGTGGAAACAAAGTGACACAAATCATTTGAAGCAGAAGAGACACACAACAACCTGTCAGCAGAAGAAATGCCTCTAATTTTTCTGTCATCTGCCAGCAGTTTAACAAGAGACTGTAGAGAGAGGGAGCGTTCTGCCCCCACACTCTTCTCCTTACAGCCTTTTTTAGAGAGGGGGTGGGAGAGAGGGGGTGAGAGAGTGAGGTGGGAGATAAAGATACACCGTATGTATAGACAGAGTGTGAAGGAATGAGAAATGTAGAGGATAAAATGTCCTACCCTCCCATTCTCTCTGTACTTACCAACCTCCCCTCTCTCGTGTGACTGTCTCTCCTTAGCACTCCTGTGAACACACAATATCCAGTCCTTCTAGCCTTATATAGGTTACACACACACACATTGCTGCTAATATAACACCCAGTCAGGCCCAGCCATAGCAGAGCATAAATTAGAGGTAGTCTCCTCTGGTCCAGAAACACAGAAACAGAAACAGGACCTAAGTCAGTCTGCTCTGATTCTGTCAGTGTGGAACCAATGTAGGCAACAGAGATCCTCACACATACTATACAGTACTTAATACTTAATGCATACACACACAACTCCTTTTCCCAAAGGTGTGTGTGTGTGTGTGTGTGTGTGTGTGTGTGTGTGTGTGTGTGTGTGTGTGTGTGTGTGTGTGTGTGTGTGTGTGTGTGTGTGTGTGTGTGTGTGTGTGTGTGTGTGTGTGTGTGTGTGTGTGTGTGTGTGTGTCAGTCCTCTCCTGTCCCTGTGACCTCCATCCAAATGGCACCCTATTCCCTATGGGCCCTGGTCTGAAGTAGTGCACTACATAAAGAATAGGGTGCCATATGGAACGACGACCTAACCTAATTATCTGGTATACCATTCAAAAGTTTGGGGTCACTTAGAAATGCCCTTGTTTTTGAAAGAAAAGCTAATTGTTTGTCCATTAAAATAACATCAAATTGATTAGAAATACAGTGTAGACATTGTTAATGTTGTAAATGACTATTGTAGCTGGAAACGGCAGATTTTTTATGGAATATCTACATAGGCGTACGTACGGAGGCCCCTTATCAGCAACTATTACTCCTGTGTTCCAATGGCATGTTGTGTTAGCTAATCCAAGTTTATCATTTTAAAAGGCTAATTGATCATTAGAAAACCCTTTTACAATTATGTTAGCACGGCTGAAAACTGTTGTTCTGATTAAAGAAGCAATAAAACTGGCCTTCTTTAGACTAGTTGAGTATCTGGAGCATCAGCATTTGTGGGTTCGATTACAGGCGCAAAACAGCCAGAAACAAATAACTTTCTTCTAAAACTCGTCAGTCTATTCTTGTTCTGAGAAATGAAGGCTATTCCATGCGAGAAATTGCCAAGAAACTGAAGATCTCGTACAACGCTGTGTACTACTCCCTTCACAGAACAGCGCAAACTGGCCCTAACCAGAATAGAAAGAGAAGTGGGAGGCCCCGGTGCACAACTGAGCAAGAGGACAAGTACATTAGTGTTTAATTTGAGAAACAGACTCCTCACAAGTCCTCAACTGGCAACTTCATTAAATAGTACCCGCAAAACACCAGTCTCAACGTCAACAGTGAAGAGGCGACTCTGGGATGCTGCCTTCAAAGCAGAGTTGCAAAGAAAAGGCCATATCTCAGACTGGTCAATAAAAATAAAATATTAAGATGGGCAAAAGAACTGGACAGAGGAAAAAAATGTTATAGACAGACACATATAAGTTTAAGGTATTTGGATCACAAAGAAGAACATTCATGAGATGCAGAAAAAATGAACAGATGCTGGAGGAGTGCTTGACGCCATCTGTCAAGCTTGGTGAAGGCAATGTGATGGTCTGGGGATGCTTTCGTGGTGGTAAAGTGGGAGATGTGTACAGGGTAAAAGGGATCTTGAAGAAGGAAGGCTATCACTCCATTTTGCAAAGCCATGCCATACCCTGTGGACGGCTCTTAACTGGAGCCAATTTCCTCATACAACAGGACAATGACCGCAAAGCACAGCTCCAAACTATGCAAGAACTATTTAGGGAAGAAGCAGTCAGCTTGTATTCTGTCAACAATGGAGTGGCCAGCACAGTCACCGGATCTCAACCCTATTGAGCTGTTGTGGGAGTAGCTTGACTGTATGGTACGTAAGATATGCCCATCAAGCAAATCCAACTTGTGGGAGGTGCTTCAGGAAGCATGGGGTGAAATCTCTTCAGATTACCTTAACAAATTGACAACTAGAATGCCAAAGGTCAGCAAGGCTGTAATTGCTGCAAATTGAGGATTCTTTCTTGACAAAAGCAAAGTTTGAAGGACACAATTATTATTTCAATTAAAAATCATTATTTATAACCTTGTCAACGTCTTGACTATATTTCCTATTCATTTTGCAACTCTTTTCATGTACGTTTTCATGGAAAAGTGACCCCCAAACTTTTGAACGGTAGTGTGTGTGTGTATATAAAGTGGGGCAAAAAAGTATTTAGCCAGCCACCAATTGTGCAAGTTCTCCAAATTATGGTGGAAAATAAGTATTTGGTCACCTACAAACAAGCAAGATTTCTGGCTCTCACAGACCTGTAACTTCTTCTTTAAGAGGCTCCTCTGTCCTCCACTCGTTACCTGTATTAATGGCACCTGTTTGAATTTGTTATCAGTATAAAAGACACCTGTCCACAACCTCAAACAGTCACACTCCAAACTCCACTATAGCCAAGACCAAAGAGCTGTCAAAGGACACCAGAAACAAAATTGTAGACCTGCACCAGGCTGGGAAGACTGAATCTGCAATAGGTAAGCAGCTTGGTTTGAAGAAATCAACTGTTGGAGCAATTATTAGGAAATGGAAGACATACAAGACCACTGATAATCTCCCTCTATCTGGGGCTCCACGCAAGATCTCACCCCGTGGTGTCAAAATGATCACAAGAACGGTGAGCAAAAATCCCAGACCCACACGGGGGGACCTAGTGAATGACCTGCAGAGAGCTGGGACCAAAGTAACAAAGCCTACCATCAGCAAGGGCATTGAAGATGAAACGTGGCTGGGTCTTTCAGCATGACAATGATCCCAAACACACCGCCCGGGCAACGAAGGAGTGGCTTCGTAAGAAGCATTTCAAGGTCCTGGAGTGGCCTAGCCAGTCTCCAGATCTCAACCCCATAGAAAATCTTTGGAGGGAGTTGAAAGTCCATGTTGCCCAGCAACAGCCCCAAAACATCACTGCTCTAGAGGAGATCTGCATGGAGGAATGGGCCAAAATACCAGCAACAGTGTGTGAAAACCTTGTTAAGACTTACAGAAAACGTTTGACCTTTGTCATTGCCAACAAAGGGTATATAACAAAGTATTGAGAAACTTTTGCTATTGACCAAATACTTATTTTCCACCATAATTTGCAAATAAATTCATTAAAAATCCTACAATGTGATTTTCTGGTTTTTCATTTTGTCTGTCATGTTTTTTTTTTTTCATTTTGCCTGTCATAGTTGAAGTGTACCTATGATGAAAATTACAGGCATCTCTCATCTTTTTAAGTGGGAGAACTTGCACAATTGGTGGCTGACTAAATACTTTTTTGCCCCACTGTGTATATATATATATATATATATATATATATACACAGTTCAAGTCGGAAGTTTACATACACTTAGGTTGGAGTCATTAAAGCTCGTTTTTCAACCACGCCACAAATTTCTTATGAACAAACTATAGTTTTGGCGAGCCGGTTAGGACATCTACTTTGTGCATGACGCAAGTAATTTTTCCAACAAATGTTAACAGACAGATTATTTCACTTATAATTCACTGTATCACAATTCCAGTGGGTCAGAAGTCACATACACTAAGTTGACTGTGCCTTTAAACAGCTTGGAAAATTCCAGAAAATTGCTGGCTTTAGAAGGCTTTAGAAGCTGGCTTTAGAAGCTTCTGATAGGCTAATTGAAATAATTTGAGTCAATTGGAAGTATAGCTGTGGATGTATTTCAAGGCCTACCTTCAAACTCAGTGCCTCTTTGCTTGACATCATGGGAAAATCAAAAGAAATCAGCCAAGACCTCAGAAAAACAATTGTAGATCTCCACAAGTCTGGTTCATCCTTGGGAGCAATTTCC